>NW_003852445.1:9190461-9201041 GCF_000181295.1 Otolemur garnettii
GGTTGCAGCCGTCATTGTTGTTTGGCGGGTCCGGGCTGGGGATTCAAACCCGCCACCTTAGGCGTACGTGGCTGGCGCCTTAGCCGGTTGAGCTATAGGCGCCGAGCCAGCAACTTATTTCTTGTCTTCAACGTTGTTTTAGCTACATCTGGCTCTTTGCCGTTCCATTTACATTTTGGAATCAGGATGTTGAGTTCCACAACAAGTCCTGTTGGGATTTTTATTGGGATTGCATTGAATTAATTCAGGAAGAAAACACATCTTCACAACATGAAGAAGGGATGTTTCTTCATTTAGAGAGGTCCTCTGTGGTATCTTCCAATCAAGATTTTGTAAGTTTTTCGATGAAGTCTTGAATATCTTTTGTCAGATTTATTCCTCAGCATCTTTGTTGTTGTACTTTTGTAAATGGCATTTTTCTTATAACTGTAGTCAATTCCTCAGGTATAAACATGCATTTGACCCTTATTTTATATGCAATATATTTGCTAAACTCAGTAATTCTGATGATTTGATACTGGATCTCAAGCTCTTTGTAGACTCTGTTCTTTGTCTATGCCTCTATTGAGAAAGGTAATTTGCAAATAATGGCAGGGCTGTCAAGTACATGATGCAGCCGCCTAATTCTCGCATGATGGTATTGGCTAAACCCTTCAGTATAACATTAATAGTAAAGGCAATAACAGGCATCTTCATATAATTCCCAATTTTAAAGAGAAAATTCTTAATTTTTCTCTGCTGAAAAGATTTATAGACACTACTTATCATAAAGCAAGTCCCCCTCTATTCCTGCTTTGCAAAGTTTCTTTTAAAATTATAAATGGTTATTAAAGTTATCAAATACTTTTCAGCAAGTCTTGAGAAAACCATGTGATTTTCTTCCTTTAAACAGTGAATGCAAAATCATGTTAATAGAGATTTTAAATGTTAACCGCTTACATTCTTAGAATAAACCACACTTGGACTGTATTATCGTTTTTACACATCACAAAATTTTGGTTGGGTAATCTTTTGTTCAGAATTTCGTGTTCATTAGTGATACTGGCTTTTTGTGCTATCCAATTTCGACATCAAGGTTATACTGGCCTCATAAAATGAGTGGGGAATATTCTTTTTTCTTTTTTTCTGTTCTCTGGAAGAGATTGCATAAGATGGAAACTAAATGTTCCTTAAATATTGGTTAGAATTTTGCCAGTGTTTTCTTTAAAGGACTATTTTTACCTACCAATACAATATCTTTAATAATCATGGGATCATGTGAAATAGTCTGTCTTCTGGAGTCAGTGATAATTTTATTTGTCTAGGAATTTGTAGTGACCGTCTCTAAGAAAACCTCTTTTTCCTGCTTTAAAGTCAATTTTGTTGAATATTAATGTAGGTACCCAAGGTTTGGGGGCAAGTATTTGTGTGATGTACATTTTTCTCATTGTTTTACATTCACCATTTTTATGTTCTACTATCTTGGATTGTTTCTTAGAAACTGCTTTTAGCTTTTTAAAAAATACAAACTGAAAACTTTTGTATTTTAGCTGGAGAGTTTAGTCTATTTACATTGATTATCAGTATTGATATATTCTGGATTTATTTCTATCTTTTTTTTTTTTTGAGAGAGAGAGTCTCACTTTGTCACCCTCGGTAGAGTGCTATGGAATCATAGCTCACAGCAACTTCAAACTCTCAGGCTCAAGTGATCCTCTTGCCTCAGCCTTCCAAGTAGCTAAGACCACAGGCACTCCCCACAACACCTGTCTATTTTTAGAGATGGGGTTGCACGACTTGCTCTCTAGCTCAGGCTGGTCTCAAACCCCTGAGCTCAGGCAATCCACCCAGCTCGGCCTCCCACAGTGCTAGGATTACAGATGTGAGCTAGAGCACCCAGCCTATTTCTATCAACTATATATTCCATATGCTTTCTGTTTGTGTTGCTTTTTAAATGCTTCTTGTTTCCTCCCTCTACCCTTCTTTTAAATTCAGCATGTTTTCTCCATTCTTTTTTCCTTTCTACTAATTTGTAAGTTATAGACTACTTTTTTCCAGTAGTTGCCCCCCAAATGTTAACATACATGCAATACAGGGTGACCATAGAGTTCGTGTGCAATTTAAAGTAGTTTATCTTAACAGATCCTAAATTAATCAATAACTTTATCTTCCTCTTAAGGAATATGGGGACCATAGAGCACTTTAACCAAGTATTCCTCTCCTAACCAATATGCCATTGTTGTTCAGAATTTTAGCTCTATCTTGATTTTTCAACCTTACAAATGAGAAATTAGGCCAGACATAATGGCTTACATCTATGATCCTAATACTTTGGACAGCCAATGTGAGAGAATCACATGAGGCCCGGAGTTTGAGACCAGCCTGTCAACATAGCAAGACCCTGACTCCACAAAAAAATAAAAAAAAATTAGCTGGGTGTGGTGGCATATGCCTGTACTCCCAGCTATTCAGAAGGCTGAGGCAGAAGGATCGCTTGAGCCCAGGAGTTTGAGGTTGCTGCGAGCTGTGGTGCCACGGCACTCTTACCCTGACAACAGAGTAAGACCCTGTCTCAAAAACAGAAGAAATATTATAATTTTAATTTTTAATCCCATCAGTATTTGCTTACATTTACACACATTTATCAATTTCTTTGCTTATCGTTCCTCTATGTGTCTTAGACCTTTCCTTCTAGGATAATTTTATTTTTTCCTGAAGTACATTGGTTAGAAATTCACTGTGGGTCTATTTGTAGTAAGGACTTTCCACTTTTATTTGTATGAAGTTTTCTCTCACTCTCGAAAACATTTTTCTGTGTAATCAGTGGTGGGTCAATGTCAATACTGTTTTCTGGCTCACATGACTGGTATTGAGAAATCAGCAGTCTTTCTCATTGGTGCACCCTAATTTGCCACCTGTCTTTTTTTCTCTGACTGATTTAAGATCTTTTCTCTATCTACGATATTCTGCAATACCACTGTCTGGTGTCTGATGAGCTTAAGTATTTAGAAAAACTGCTCCTGATAAATAAAAAGCATGATACATAGAAAAATAAGAAAATTAATAATAGGAGAAAAGGGAATTTTTTTTAACAGAAAGGAAATGTAATCATAGCATGCCACTTAGCTAAGGAATGAATAATATTTACCTAATTGCACTGAAGTAAATACTGAATTTTTATTTTATCAAAATTTATTACATAACTATTTCAGGAGGATGGTGGGCAGAATATAGTATAAGAAAGTTGGCCTAGTGCAGTGACTCACACCTGTAATCCCAGCACTCTGGGAGGCTGAGGTGGGCAGACTGCCTGAGCTCATGAATTTGAGACAGTCCGAGCAGGAGAGAGACTCTCATCTCTAAAAATATCCAAGTGTTGTGGTGGGCACCTGTAGTCCCAGCTACTCAGAAGGGTGAGGCAAGAGAATCGCTTGAGTCTGAGAGTCTGAGCTTGCTGTGAGCTATGACTCCATGGCATTCTACCCAGGGTGACAAAGTGAGACTCTGTCTCAAAAAAAAAAAAAGCTTAAATCTGATTCATAAAATAAGAATTCTACTGGTATTCTCTAAAGATAACAAATTTAAAAGGAATAATATGGCTCGGTGCCCGTAGCTCAGTGAGTAGGGCACTGGTCACATACACCAAAGGTGGAGGGCTCGAGCCCGGCCTGGGCCTGCTAAACAACAATGACAACTGCAACCAAAAAATAGCCAGGTGTTGCTGCAGGCACCTGTACTCCCAGCTACTTGGGAGGCTAAGGCAAGAGAATCTCTTAAGCCCAAGAGTTGGAGGTTGCTGTGAGCAGTGATGCCATGGCACTCTTCCAAAGCTGTGATGCCATGCCATAATGAAACTCTGTCCCAAAAGAAAAGAATTATCTAAAAGGAATAATATAAGTATATAATTTAGAAATGTAAAGGTAAATACCAATGAAAAAGCTAAAAGAATTAAAAGTGGCTACCTCTAAGGAGAGAGATTTGCAGGTAGTGAGAGGAAGGGCAGGAGACTTCTATTGTTTTCTGAACCTTTTATATTATTTGATTTTTTAAAACTTTGTCCATTTATAAGTTGGCTAAAAGTAAAACTACTCTTCTCTTTCTTTCTTTCTTTCTTTCTTTATTTTTTTTATGAGACAGAGTCTCACCCTGCCACCTGGGCTAGAGTGCTATGGCATCATCATAGCTCACAGCAACCTCAAACTCCTGGGCTCAAGTGATCCTCCTGCCTTGGCCTCCCTAGTAGCTAGGACTACAGGTGCCCACCATCATGTCTGGCTAATTTTTCTATTTTTAGTAGAGATAGAGCCTTGCTCTTGCTCATGCTTATTTCGAACTCCTGAGTTCAAGTGATCCTCCTACCTCCGCCTCCCGGAGGGCTAGGATTACAGGTGTGAGGCATCATTGCTTACCAGAAGAGTAAAACTATCTTGTAAAAGAACTGACTTCAAAAATTATGGTAAGCTATTTTCGTATCCTGTAATTGTAGAGTCATGGTTTCAAACTTTAGAGGACATAAGAACCCCCTAGTGAGCCTATTCAAAATGCAGAGTCCCAGGCTCCGACCAAAACTATCTGACTCCTCAGGTCTGGGATGGGCCTGGGGACTCTGCATTGTGAACTTACATCCCATTTGATTCTGATACACGTAGTACAAAGACCACACGTTGAGAAACAGAGAATAGACAATGGCCAACATGTACCAGGGAGCAGCCAGGGAGACTGGGCATCCTCCTAGCAGGCAAACTGCCAGACCTGAGTTTCCACACTTAGACTCCCCTGCCGTTACATTAGAATAAGTGTTGGAAAAGCTGGGCTTTCTCGAGAATATAATTCCGACACACATTGATCCACCTTCCCCGTCCATCACATTCTCTGAAGGTCCTGAATTTGTACACTGGATGTCCGTCTGCCGTCACCAGGGCCTGCTCCAACAGGGACTTTCATCCGAGATGGAATTACCTCCTCTCTGGGTCCTTCTTGCTGATTAGAAGCCCTAAATGGCTGGTCGAGGTCCTTGGTGAGGAGGGGGAAGGGATAGGGGGAGTGTGAAGGCTTCATTACCTTCAGACAATGGCTGGAGCAGATTCCTCCTCTGCGTTCAGCAGCCTGTGTAAGATTAGTGTAAGCGTGTTTAGAAGGCCCCATGCTATAGCCCCCTGACCGCAGCAGAAATGCCTTTTGTTGAGGCAGGGTAAGCCTCTCTGTAACTATATTTTCACCATTTCAAGAAAGAATCCCAGCAAGGCTAATGAAGTTGCCCTAAAGGTCCACAGCCTGCTCCCTTCCTGGCTCCCTCTTACGGTGTCGCCCCTAGACTGTGGGCTCAGGGGCCTCCAGCCAAAGCTGCTGACTCTGAGCGGGGCCTTTCTCTGGACTGTGTTCATTTGCATCGCGCTGCTGAGGGTGGAGGAGCTATATAGGGTCCGGGCCATTCACAGGAGGATTAGGCCTGGGCTGAGGGAGCAGTGGGAAAGAGGCCACAGGGAAGGCCCGGCTCCGCTCCCTGAGCCATCACCATGCCCTACCTGCTGCCAGCATTCTTCTGTGACCGTGTGATCCGAGAGCGGGACAGGAGGAACGGAGAAGGCACCATCACACAGCCCCTTAAGTTCGAGGGGCAGGATTTTGTCCTTCTCAGACAACGGTGTCTGGCTCAGAAGTGCCTCTTTGAAGATCGTGTGTTCCCAGCAGGTATTCAGGCCCTGGGCTCCCATGAGCTGAGCCAGAAAACCAAGATGAAGGCCATCACGTGGAAAAGGCCAAAGGTAGGAATAGAAGGGGCCAGGCTTCACGAGCCAATCTTGGGGAGCAGGAAGTCAAGTGGCCCAGAGCTTGAGGCCATGGATCCCCACCTGCACAAGGGGCTTATCAAGGTATTTATGGGTGTGCCCCCAAAATATCTTCCTGCAGCTCGGCCCTCGTAGCACAGTGGTTACAGTGCCAGCCACGTACACTGAAGTTGGTGGGTTCAAACCTGGCCCGGGCTAGCTAAACAGTGACAACTGCAAAAAATAGCCAGGCATTGTGGCAGGTGCCTGTAGTCCCAGCTACTTGGGAAGCTGAGGCAAGAGAATCGCTTAAGCCCAAGAGTTTGAGGTTGCTGTGAGCTGTGATGCCATGGCACTCTACCCAGGGCAACATAGTAAAACTCTGTCTCAAAAAAAAAGATCTTCCTGCTTCCTTCTGAAACTGGAGATTCTTGAACTAGAGATTGTTATAACACATTATTGGTCCCTGAGATTATAAATATTTTTAAAAGAGCTAATGCACTGATTAGCTTATAACTTATAATTGATTATCATGTCACTCCCTGAGAGCAGGTGTTTAGGGGTGAGAGAGTAGAGTGGTTAAGAATACTAAGGCTCACAGTTTCAGGGAGAGTCCTGTAAAAGGTAGTGAACAGTAAAGATATGGGGGCAGGAGACTTGCCTTCTTGACTTTTCACCTAGGGCTGGCTCATTAGTATTTAATAAAAATGTCTGTGCTGACAAGCCAGACTCCTTCCAGAGTGAAGCAGCTTTTGCTCCAGGCTACCTTGTGTTGCACCTGAGGAACCCATTTGTGTCAGCGCGAGTAAGTCAAAGTGCTTAGGGGAGTGTAAGACACGACCTTTCTTCCTTCATGGAGGGGCCTCTAACCCCAATATGGTTCACTGCATTTAGAGCAGGCAAAAACTCTAAATTCTTGGACTCTGAGGCAGATATGCGCAACCCAGTAAATCTCCAAGATGATCCACTGGCATGTGTGCAAAAATATTCAAACTATTTATACCTATTTTAAATAAACTTTTAATTGTAGAACAGTTTCAGATTTACAGAAGACAATGGAGTTCTCATGTGCCTTGCCCCCAGTTTTCCCTGTTGATTTTATTTATCAATATTGGTATATCAGTATTAACTAAACTCTATACTTTAATCAGATTTTCTTAGTTTTCAGCCATCATTGTTGTTTTGGCGGGTCCGGGCTGGAGATTCAAACCCGCCACCTTAGGTGTATGTGGCTGGCGCCTTAGCCACTTGAGCCACAGGTGCCGAGCCAGTTATTTTATAATATGTCCCCGGATTGGCATTTGCCTGCTGTTTTCCTCCTTATGGGCTTACGGGTTTCAGGGAGGAAGACCTCAGAGGTAGAGTGTCGTTTTTAATCACACGTGTGTCTGTGTATCAGGGGTACAGACTAGACTCATGTGTTATCATTGTTGATGTTGACCTTGATACCTGGCTTAAATAGTGTTTTTCTGTTTTCTCTACCGTAAAGTTATGCTCTCCTCTTTTCCATACTATATTGTTTGGAAACAAGGTGCTAAGTGATACACTTAAGGAAGATGCTTAAGTGATACACTTAAGGAAGGGGGAGTTATAATTCTCACCTTGAGAGCAGAGCATACACAAATTAGGGAAAATAATTATGCCTGGAAGCTGCCTCTAGTCTCCCTATGCATTTGTTCAATCACTTGTTTATAATCAGTATGGGCTCATCGACACTGATTTTTTATTTTGTGTTATCATCCATACTGCTTTATATCTGCCGTTCAGATTGTTCCAGCTTTAGTCTCTGGGAGATCTCAGTTGGCTCCTGTGTCTATTTAACCTGGTCCTACTGCTGTAAGGGTTTATTCCTTAAGCACTGTCTTACTTTCTGACACTACAAGAAGCTCCGGGATCATATGTATGTCTTTTGCCTCCATCCTAAAAGCAGTCCTTTCTCCAAAAAACACTGATTCCTTTTACTGGAAGATGGTATTAGAAACTAAGGTCTGGTTGCTAGATGTGATCATCGCTACTGGAGTATGATAATCTCTCTCTGATATAACCATCTGTATCTATATGAAGCTAAATATGAGTTCATACTGACCTATACCGAAGTATTTCTCTGCTTTATTGGTGTGTTAATATAAATGGGATTTTTTTTTTAATTTCAAATTCCAGTTGTTCTTTGCTAGTATAAAGGAAAGCAGTTGACTTTCATATACTAACCTGGAAGCTTACAACTGGGATATATTCACTTATTAATTTCTTATGGGTCTTTTTGTCATTTGTTGGTTATTTTCTATACAGACAATCATGTCAACTGTGAATAAAGACAGTTTATTTCTTCATTTCCAATCTTTATGTCTTTGATTTCCTTTTCTTGTTTTACTGCATTATCTAGCGAGGACTTTCTGTATGAGTCTGGATAGGAGTGGCAAAAAGGAAAATCTTGTCTTGTTGCTGACCTTAGGGGGAAAGCATCTAGTTTCTCATCACTAAGTATGAAGTTAGCAATTCTTCTTGTCAAAAGTGGATGTTCTTTACCAAGTTGAAGAAGTTCTCTATTCCTGGATAGCTGAGAGGGTTTTTTTTTGTTTGTTTATTTTATCATGAACAGGTCTTGACATTTGTCAAGTGCTTTTTTTCTGATAAGATTATGTGATTTTTCCTTTAAGCCTGTTCATGTGGTAGATTACAGTGATTGATTTTTGAATGTTGAAACAGCCTTGCATACCTGGAATAAATCCCACTTGGTCATGGTGCATAATTCTGTATTTGAACTGTTACATTTGAGTTGCTGATTTTTTGAGGATTTTGATTATATGTTCACAGTAAATCCTGGTGTGTAGTTTTCCTTTCTTATAATAACTTTTTCTGGTTTGGCTATTAGGGAAATTCTAGCCTAAGAGAATGAGTTAGGAAGTGTTCCCTTTACTTCACGGAAGATACTGTGGAGAACTGGTATTATTTCTTCCTTGAATATTTGGTAGAAATCAACAATGAAACCACTGAGTGTGGTGCTTTCTTTCTTGCTTGCTTTCTTTCTTTTTTTTTTGAGACAGAGCCTCAAGTTATTGTCCTGGTAGAGTGCTGTCACATCACAGCTCACAGCAATCTCCAACTCCTGGTTTAAATGATTCTCTTGCCTCAGCCTCCCAAGTAGCTGGGACTACAGGCACCCCCCACAATGCCCGGCTATTTACTGGTTGTAGCTGTCATTGTTGTTTGGCAGGCCCGGGCTGGATTCGAACCTGCCAGCTCTGGTGTATGTGGCTGGTGCCCTTGCCCCTTGAGCTACAGGCAACGAGCAGGTGCTTTCTTTTTTGGGATGGTTATTAATTATTGACTCAATATCTTTGATAGGTATAGCGCTATTCAGATTTTTTTTTTTTGAGACAGATTCTTACTATGTCACCCTTGGTAGAGTCCTGTGGTGTCACAGCTCACAGCAACCTCCAACTCCTGGGCTTAAGTGATTCTCTTGCCTCAGCTTCCCAAGTAGCTGGGACTACAGGCACCTGCCACAATGTCTGGCTATTTTTGTTGTTGTTGTTGCAGTTTGGCCGAGGCCAGGTTTGAACTTGCTACCCTCGGTATATGGGGCCGTTGCCCTACTCACTGAGCCACAGGCAGCGCCCAGCCTATTTTTTTTTTAATTCTTTTTAATGCTCATACTATACCATTCTTAGTCAGAGGGAACCTCTTCAGATTGGCTTCTTTGTCTTTTTGGGATTTTTTTTTTCCTTTTTCTTTTTCCCCCTCTCTTTTTTTTCTCTTTGCCTTTTTGATACAACCCAGAAGGATTTGATCATTTCCTTGTTCTGTCAGAAAAGTCTGCTGTTTCTTGCTTTGTATATTGAACTAGCTATTTCCTCAATGGCTTCTGGTTTATCTTAGTGAGAGATGGTGTTTAAAGATGGCAGTCTGGCCAAGCTCAGTGGCTCATGCTTATAATCCCAGCTTTGGGAGGCCAAGGAAGAAGGATCACTGGAGGCCGGGAATTCCAGAGCAGCCTGGGTAGCATAGCGATATCTCATCTCTACCAAAAAAAAAAGTTTGAATTAGCAGGCCATGGTGCTGTGCATCTGTAACCCCAGCCCAGCTACTCAGACCAGGAGTTTGAACCCAGGAATCTGAGGCTGCAGTGAGCTATGTACTTACATACACAATTCAACTTTAATATTGTAGGGCTGTTATTTTAATTATTTTATTTTCTAATTTTATTTTTCTTTCTTTTTTTTTTTTTGTTTGAGACAGAGTCTCACTCTATCGCCCCAACTTGAGTACAGTGGCATTGTAGCTCACAACAGCTTCAAACTCCTGGGCTCAAACAATTCTCCTGCCTCAGCCTCCTGAGCAGCTGGGCTGGGGCTACAGGTGTGCATCACCATGCCCAGCTAATTTTTTTCTATGTTTAGTAAAGACAGGGTCTCACTCTTGCTTATGGTGGTCTCCAACTTCTGACCTCAAGCAATCCTCCTGCTTTGGTATCCCAGGTATGAGCCACTGTGCTGGGACTTTTCCTTTTATACTAAAACATCCTGGCTTTTTTTTTTTTTTTTTTTTTAGAGAGAGAGCCTCAATCTGTTGCCCTGGATAAAGTGCTACAGCATTACAGCTCACAGCAACCTCCAACTCTTAGGCTCAAGCAGTTTTCCTGCCTTCGCCTCCCAAGTAGCTGGGACTACAGGCGCCTCCCACAACTGCCTGGCTATTTTTTGGTTGCAGCCATCATTGTTGTTTGGTGGGCCTGGGCTGGATTTGAACCCGCCAGCTCAGGTGTATGTGGCTGGTGCCTTAGCCACTTGAGCCATAGGTGCCAAGCCAACATTCTGGTTCTTTTTTTTTTTT
>NW_003852445.1:9201976-9236646 GCF_000181295.1 Otolemur garnettii
GGCTATTTTTTTTGTTGTTGCAGCCGTCATTGTTGTTTGGCGGGTCTGGGCTGGGGATTCGAACCCGCCACCTTAGGTGTACGTGGCTGGCGCCCTAGCCGGTTGAGCTATAGGCGCCGAGCCAATTTCTTTCAGCTTTTACAGGTTGCTTTCTTAAATTATTTTTTATTGGCCGGGCGGTGGTTCATGCCTGTAATCCTAGCACTTGGGAGCCCAAGGCAGGTGGATTGCCTAAGCTCTCAGGTTCAAGACCTTGTCTCTAAAAATAGCTGGGCGTTATGGCAGGTGCCTGTAGTCCCAGCTACTCAGGAGGCTGAGGCAGAAGAATCACCTGAGCCCAAGAGTGGGAGGTTGCTGTGAGCTATGGTGCCACAGCTCTCTACTAGGAGCGACAAAGCGAGACCTCTGTCTCAAAAATTAATAAATAAATAAAATAAATTATTTTTTATTTAATTTTGGCTTTTAATTATGTCAAATTTTGCATGACTCCTGAGTCAAAACTGTCTTCAAACAGTTAATTCAAAGTTGTTCTTCCATCCTTATTTCTGCCATCTTGTTCTTTTGCTTCCCAGCTAGGTAACCTTTTTTAAAAAGTTTGGTTTTGGTTTATCTTTCTGTAGTGTTGGGAGTTTCGGATGGAAGCCCGCCTGTGGTGCTGGGGGCCAGCTGTGGTGCGGGATTAAGCCTTTCCATCTCCTAGGAAGGCCAGACCCCTGTGTGCAGGAGCTTCCTCTCACCTGGTCCATGAGAGGGGAAGAGGGGGAGAGAAATGCACTCACCGTATCACAAGGATAACAAGGGTTCTTGGAGCTGTGAAGAATGGTATTAAAACCAAAACCCGAATCTATGATTATCTTAAAAACTTAAGTTCTTTAGACCAAGTGGAAGGTGCATCCAAACAAAGGCAAGAGCGCCCTCTGCTGGCCACGGTTGGGCGGCACGTCATCGGCAGTACCTGGACCGGAAAGCTGCCCGCGGCCGGGTGGGAGGTGCGCCTCTGACTTAGGAGGTGGCTGTGTGGCTCACACCGCTCTGCCCTCTGCTTCCCGGCATTCGAGTGCCACGGACCCTGAGACATACACCGATTCTAAATATCTATGTTGCCCTATCTTGGGGAGAGAGATCCTTATTTTCCTTCTAGCATTTTTTCTCCTGGCCCAGAACAAGCAAGAGCCATTCTTTGGGCAGTCACTTTGCCAACGCTGTGACAGGAAGGACCCTGCTCTAACTCTTAGGGGCATCTCTACTCAGATAGTAGGACAGCGTGGGGAGCAGCATGGGACAACGTGAAAAGGAAGCATGATTCTGGCTTCTGCCACTTACTAGCTGTGTGTTCTTAGACACATTTCTCAGCCTGTCTGAGAAGCCTCAGGTTTTTTATCTGAAAAGTAAGAATGATAGCATGCAGTGCCCAGGGCTGTATGGGCAAGCTTAACTGAGAGCCTGATACATGGTGACAAGACTGCATATGGAACTCAATAAATAATAGTTACTATTATTATCATAACCTGGTCCTTTTCTTTGTTTCACAGGAAATTTGTGAGAATCCCCGATTTATCATTGGTGGAGCCAACAGAACTGACATCTGTCAAGGAGATCTAGGTGAGGAAAGTTCCTCAGATTATATCCCGCCAGGTAATCAAGGGATGATTGAAAGGCGTGATCTCTTTCCAGGAGGTTAAGGAACAAAAGTCTGTTGTTGCTTTAATGAAATGTTGGAAGGTTTTTTATAACAGTTACTTCATGCTCCTTGGTCTGTGTGCTGGTGATCCCTTGGCTTTCTCTCACTTCTCGCTGGCACTTTGCCTGTGCCACACTTGGTCGCCTCCCCTCTGGGGTCTCAAGGACACTTGCATGCCCCACTTAGCACAGCAAAAGCCCTGCTTTTAGCTGTACCTATCTTTCTTAGAAGGAAGCTCCATGGCTTGAGCCTGTAGACTCTATATACGTGTACAGAGTGCATTACTGAAAAGTGCACCTGTGACTTGAACTTTTGTTTAAGTTGCCCAGCACAGCTCCATATGAAAGGAGTCCTTCAGCAAAGACAGTTACTTGTCAGGCGGATGAGCACCTGATATTCTGTGTGGTTGGGTAGCTTGGCCATTCCATCCAATCTTCCTCTGACTTGGCCCCTTGTTCAGGAAGTACCATCTTTAGTGTGGACTGTGGACAAGCTCCATGAAGTAAAATTGAAGAGAAGGCCAACAGACACAATAAAAACTTGAGGGAAAAGGGCACTCAAGACCAAATGGAAGAAACTTGGCTTATTTGGCTCCCAAAGGAAAGGCTAAGGCATAATCAGGTATCTGGGTTCCTCCAGCTGAGGGAAGGCTGCCTGCACAGCCCTGGGCAGATTAATAACCTGGGCCTTCCAACCAATACTGTGTTTCCAAGGAGAGATTGGCTTCCCACGAGGGGCAGGAGAGGGTGGCTGCAGACAGTGCTCAGCCTGCCCTTTATACTCTCAGTGTTGTGTTTAACTTAACCAGTCCTTCTTGGAAGCTTCTCTGTGACCGTCTGTGTACAGGTATGCCCCGTAGGCACTGATCCACGCACACTTGCATGTGCACACTCAGCAAAGTGTTACCTCCAACTGCACGCAGTCCTCTCAATGAAGAGCTCCAGGAAATAAGAAAATGCTCCCGTTTCATTTCATTACCAGCAATGTCTTTTTTTTTTTTTTTTTGAGTCTCACTACGTTGACTTCAACAGAGTACTGTGGTGTCACAGCTCACAGCTACCTCAAACTCTTGGGCTTAAGCAATTCCCTTGCCTCAGCTTCCCAAGTAGCTGGGACTATAGGCACCCGACACAATGCCTGGCTATTTTTTTGTTGCAGTTGTCATTGTTGTTTAGCTGGCCCAGGCCTGGTTCGAACCTGCCACCCTTGGTGCATGTGGCCGGCGCCATAACCACTGTGCTATGGGCACCTAGCCCATTGCCAGCAATGTCTTAGTGTCCCCATAGGAGCTCCGGGAAATAAGAAAATGCTCCCGTTTCATTCCCATTGACAGCAGTGTCTTAGTGTCCCCTATAGACACATTCCAGGGCAGTCGCCCATCTGGCTTCCTTACAATACAGATCTGCTTGGTTGGTGGACCTCTGATGCGCAGTCTTCACTGAGGTCAGAAGGGGAAATATTCTCACCTTGCAAAGGTACAAGACAAGGCGGATTTCCTACACCTGTCAGAAGGACAACCCAGTCATGATCACCTACTGCTCTCTCTCCCTTAAGGTCCAAAAAGAGGGAGTTTATGCATCAGATGGAAGCAATGCCTATAGCCTTTAGGAGAACATCAGACACAAGAGAATAAGTCACCCTGTTGATCAAATCGGCAAGGAATTTCTGTTACGGTCTCCTTCCCTGTGTTGACACCTGTGAGGTCAGGTCTGGAAGTAGGACAGTGAGCACGAAGTGAATCCCTGTTCTTCAGAGAGGCACGGCATCTGTCTGGGACGGGGTCTTTTTCTGTTTGCCTGCAGGGGACTGCTGGTTTCTCGCAGCTATCGCCTGCCTGACCCTGAACAAGCGGCTCCTTTTCCGGGTCATACCCCATGATCAAAGTTTCGTGGAAAACTATGCAGGGATCTTCCACTTCCAGGTGAGGTAATGGGAGTGTAGCTGAGAGGACCAGCTATGGCCCACCCACTGCTGGGCTCCGGGCCTCAACCTCCCAGAGACTGCAGAAAAGGTCCATCCACACCCCCAGCCATGCCAGGGCATTGAGCATCTGAAGGCTTCTAGCCCGTGAGGAAGCTCTTGTTTATCCCTCGGCCTCCCTGGCCCTTCTCCTGCTCCCCTCCCCAGCCATCTGGGCTATGTCCCAGAAGGGCAGGAAGACATCCTGTGTGCTGGCCGGTGGGTCTATTTTTGCCTCTCCAGCTATCTGACTGCTGTGTCATCGCCTGCAGCCCTTCTCAAGTAGGTCCCTAGTTGTCAGCACTGGGAGCTGAGGGCCCTCTGGGTTGTACAGGAACCCCTAGGCTACCTGCTGCAGCTCCTGGGTACTTCTTTTTTTTAAAGACGGGTCTATACCACATCTGTCACTTATTTCTTCTAGGCCCTGGAAGAAAAGTCTGGTTAATCTGAGAATTGACCTTCTGGCTTAGGCTCAGACCTGAGCTTCATGGTTCAAATCACTTCAGCCATTGGGAACTTTCTAGGTCCAGATCATTTTGGCGTAGAGCTAAATCCTGGTGCTGGACCAGAATCAAAGTGAAATCTATATACAGGGACCTAGTAGGCGCTCAGATTCTGAGGAATTGGTCGACAGAAGGCATGACGGCTCCCTAACGTCCCAGGAGGCTCCAGTCATCCACTGATGTACCTGCTGGTCTGATACTTCAGCATCGAATCCCTCAGAAAAGGACTTTCTGCAGGCTTAGGCTCTGCACCCTGCTGCCTTTGGAACATGAGCAAGGCAGCCAGGCGCAAAATTCTGTTTCTTCACTGTGCCATCAGACTGCTAGTTTCCCTCTGATATTTGAAGGGTCTTTTATCTAAAGGCCTATAAATTCAAAGGCCAGATAGATTTCTGTGCTCTTTTCAGTGAGGGAGAAAGTGCCGTTGGAAAGAGATTTAAGTACTTATGGCCTTCTTTGGTTCAAACTGACCTGTTCAAAAAAGAATAACATCCCGAAGTGAAATAACTGGACAATGATTTTTTCTATAGCCATAGTGTATTCTGGGTCACGTTCAATCCTTCTTCACCGTGTCCTCAGGAAATACATAAATCAGTGCGGCACCCTCAGTTAGGCCAGGAGTTCCCAATCCTGGCTACACATTAGAATCATCTGGAACACCTAGAAATATTGATACCTGGGCCCTGCCCCCAGACCTCCTGGGCAGGGGAATGAAAATCACAAGTCCTACCACGTTCTCAGAGCATCTACTTAACCTAGCCCTGGGCTGGACTCTGCGGAAGAGACAAAGTGGTACAGAACCCAATTCCTGCTCTCAAAAACCTCACACACCCCAAACCCAGAATAGGATGAATGAGCACCAAGATGCAGTGCTTAGGAAATGATACTTTGGGGGGATCCGAGAAGCCCCAGAGGAATGAGAGAGGAAAGACACGTTTCCTAATAGTAACATAAGGCTGTGACTCTGCCTGTGTTTCTGCAGTTCTGGCGCTACGGAGACTGGGTGGACGTGGTTATTGATGACTGTTTGCCAACATACAACAATCAACTGGTTTTCACCAAATCCAACCACCGCAATGAGTTCTGGAGTGCCCTGCTGGAGAAGGCTTATGCTAAGTAAGGCAACACTTTAGAACATGAGGCAGGCCTAGAGGTGAGGAAGTGGGTGGCACAGTCCTGCCAAGGGCTCACTCACAGGAAGACGCATAAGTGGCTGTGCACACGCACAGGTGTATGTGTAGGTGTTCAGCTGTGTTCCAAATTCAGAGAAGATAAGTTCCGGGCAACAACAGCTCTAACTAAAAATACTAAGCTTGAGAGTAGAAATGAGCACTTTGTGTAGGAAAGTGGTCTTTAGCTTCAGCTTCCCATAGTGAGAGCGTTGATCTTGGCTTCGTGGTGGCATTGCGTATGTTGGACCAGAGCATTGTGTCTCTGGAGCTCAGACCCCAGGGTCTTGTGTGGCTCAACCACATTGTCTCTTAACTTGAAGCATCACACAGCTGCTAATCGCTCTCCTGCAGCCCTACCTCAAGGCTCAGGATATGATAGAAAGAGAACTCTCAGGAAGTAGGAATAGCTAGGTTTCAGTCCCAGGGCTTGTGGCTCTCTGTGGCTTTGGTGGGGAGATGGGGGCATCACTTAGCCTCTTGAGCTCAGTTTCTTCATTATGAAGCAAGGGAATCATTCTACTCATCCCTTTAGCTCACAGAATTGATGGGGAATTGAGACAATATTACAGGACCCAAGAGTAAAGTTCTGGGTTATGTTTCCTGGAACTCTGTGACCCCAGATTGGTCTTTATCCTCTCTCCAAGGCTCCATGGTTCCTATGAAGCTCTGAAAGGTGGGAATACCACAGAGGCCATGGAGGACTTCACAGGAGGGGTGACAGAGTTTTTTGAGATCAGAGATGCCCCCAGAGAAATGTACAAGATCATGAAGAAAGCCATCGAGCGAGGCTCCCTCATGGGCTGCTCCATTGATGTAAGTCTGGGGCGTGGGGTGCAGGGCAGGAAGCAGCCATGGACTGGGGAGCATTTAACTCAGTGAATGGCAGCATAGAGAATGTTCCTTCTGTGGAACAGAGTGAATGTTTTGTTCTAGGAAGCAGTAACTGGCTCTGGACTTTGAATTTCTCAGTCTTCAAAGGAGAGACTAGTTCTTGGGGACTTTCAAGAAATTGATTACACTCTGGAATTTAGAGGGAAATAGGTCCAAAGGCCTATGTTGGAGGCCTCGCTTGTCCGTGCTCCTCAGTCCCAGAATGCCCCCATTAAGCTGGCCATAAGCTTGGCTATGAACCCCAGCCCACCTTTTCCCTTAGAAAGCCTTTCAGTCATTGGGCTTTGACCACATGTTGGGACATGGACTTTGTGTTGTTGCTACCTAGGAGAAGCTCCGCCTGCAGTCCCCTTCTTAGAATTGACAAAGTGGTATGAACTGACAGGAGCCAAGGCTAAAGATATGGCCAGTGGTGGCCAGGGCTCCAAGTGTCAGGAGACACGCCTTCCCTGAGGGTTGCTAAGGTGTAATAGTCCTGACAATCTCCATTGCGGAGAAAGGGACCCACGCCAAATGCCTGCTCCTTCCTCTCCAACGCTCCCAGTGGATAGGAAAGCTTGGAAGATCAGTTAACAAGCAACACCATGGATAAACTTTTTGTGTCACTTTCTCCATCTTTTCTCCATTCATGCTCTATTGATCTCTCTTCTTTTCTCCTGTCTGTCCCCTCCCTTCTTTCTCCTTCCCTTTCTACCCTCCTTTGTTTGCTCTCTCTCCCTCTCTTGGGTTGTCCCCTACCTTCTCTGTCGGGCCTCAGGATGGCACGAACATGACCTATGGAACCTCTCCTTCTGGTCTGAACATGGGGGAGTTGATTGCACGGATGGTGAGGAATATGGATAACTCGCTGCTCAGGGACTCAGACCTCGACCCCAGAGGCTCAGATGACAGACCGACCCGGGTGTGTACACCTCCCACTGTCAACACTGACCGTTCTCCCACCTGCATGACCCGGCCCTGCTGTGTGTCAGACTCCCCCCAGCAGCCGATGTCTCACCCACAGATCCCCCGCCTGGGGGCCTTCTGAGGGTCTGGGATAGAATAACTTGCTTTTTGCAAGGCTCCTGGAGAAGGTTGAAGAGCCAGGATTTGGAGGGAATTCTGTGAGAGTTTCTTCATATTCCATGGTCCAGGAAGTTTCTCTGATAATGAATTTACACACAGAAATATGAGAGAGAGACTTAATTTATTTAAAAATATTTTTTTCTCTGGCTCTGTGCCCGCAGCTCAGCAGTTAGGGTGCCAGCCACATGCACGTATGCAGGTGGGTTGAACCTGGCCCGAGCCTGCAAAACAACAATGACAACTACAAAAAAAAAAAAAATAGCCAGGCATTGTGGTGGGCCCCTGTAGTCCCAGCTACTTGGGAGGCTGAGGCAAGAAAATCACTTAAGCCCAAGAGTTGGAGGTTGCTATGAGCTGTGATGCCACAGCACTCTACTGAGGGCAACATAGTGAGACTCAGTCTCAATATATATATATATTTTTTCTCTTCTAATTTATTCATTTATTCATTCTTTAACACTTACTTTTGAGCTCTTACTGTGCACCAGGTACTCATCTAACAAAGCAAATTCTCTCCCCTTTGTTCACTACGCTAGTAAAAAAAGCAAAAGAGTTTATTTCCCATACTTACAGAAGTAACACACGTTCACTACAGAATACTGAGCCAGGGTGGCACTGTGGCTCTGTGGGTAGGGCACTGGCCCCATATACCGAGGGTGGTGGGTTCGAACCTGGCCCTGGCCAGCTAAAATGGCAATGACAACTGCAACAAAAACAACAACAACAATGGCTCGGCGCCTGTGGCTCAAGCGGCTAAGGCGCCAGCCACATACACCTAAGGTGGCGGGTTTGAATCCCCAGCCTGGGCTCACCAAACAATGATGGCTGCAACCAAAAAATGGCCGGGCGTTGTGGCGGGCGCCTGTGGTCCCAGCTACTTGGGAGGCTGAGGCGGGAGACTCGCTTGAGCCCAGGAGTTGGAGGTTGCTGTGAGCGTGATGCCATGGCACTCTACCCAGGGGGATAGCTTGAGGCCCCATCTCAAAAAAAAACAACAACAACAACAACAACAACAACAACACAAAACCAGCCAGGCATTGTGGCAGGCGTCTGTAGTCCCAGCTACTTAGGAGGCTAAGGCAGGAGAATTGCTTAAGCCCAAGAGTTTGAGGTTACTGTGAGCTGTGACACCACAGCACTCTACCGAGGACGACAAAGTAAGACTGTCTAAAAGAAAAAAAAAGAATACTGTGCCATAGATAAAAACACAGGGAAATTTAACCTATATTTTCCCCATCTAAAGAAAATCACTTCTAACATTTGGTGTGTTCTTCCAGGATTTTTTTCTATGTACATGCCTAATCTACAGGGTGCTCCAAAAGTCACCCCCAAAGTCACCATACAGAAAAAATGGGAAATTGTAGCTAAATGTGCCTTTATTTGCAAAATACTCATTGCATAATTTTACAAAGAGGTAGGCCAAAATGTAGAGAATATTTACAAAATATTTATCTACCGTATTTTTATTTTTTAAATGTCATACTGTATGTACCTGTTTGTAGCCTGCTTTGTTAGATAGTTTTATATTCTTTTTTTTGAGACAGAGCCCAAGCTGTCACCCTGGATAGAATGCTGTGGCATCACGGCTCACAGCAACCTCCAACTCCTGGGCTCAAGCGAGTCTCCTGCCTCTACCTCCCAAGTAGCTGGGACTACAGGCGCCGGCCACAACACCTGGCTATTTTTTGGTTGCAGCCATCATTGTTGTTTGGCGGGCCCAGGATGGATTCGAACCCGCCACCTTAGGTGTATGTGGCTGGCACCTTAGCCGCTTGAGCCACAGGCGCCGAGCCAGTTTTATATTCTTAATGTGCCAAAAGTATTCTGCTATAACATTTTAGTAGCTGCGCAATATTCAAACATGTAGACGTGTTATTTCACTTACCTAATACCCTATTGTTGGAAAGTTAGGTTGTTTTCTTTTTCTCTTTTTGGCTATTATGCTAAAATGTCTCTGGGCACACCCGTGGTGAGCTCCATAGGACAGAGTTCCAGCAGTGGAATTGCTGGGTTAGATGACATGCTTAAGTAATGTCAAGAGTTGAGGAGCTGCCCAAGTCTAGAGCTGAAAATGGGCGAGTCTCTTGCCCCTTGTCTTTCTGTTCAGTATAGTCTGGCTCATAAGACTGAGATCTGGGAGAGGCTGAGTTGCCAAAAGCCTGGCCCCACCCACTTCCCTCACACAGAAGAAGGTTCCAGGAATTCCATGGCCCAGTAAGCCTCTAGGAACTTGGTCCTTAAAGCTACTATGATAAGCCAAGAGTGATGGCTCACACCTGTAAAATCCTAGCACTCTTGGGAGGCTGAGGCAGAAGGATTGCTTGAGCTCAGGAATTCAAGGCAGCCTGACCATGAGCAAGACCCCGTCTCTACTAAAAATAGAAAAATTATCCAGGTGTTGTGGTGTGCACCTGTAGTCCCAGCTTCTTAAGAGGCTGAGGCAGGAGGATCGCTTGAATTCAGGAGTTTGAAGTTTGAGGTTGCTGTGAGCTAGGCTGACGCCATAGCGCTCTAGCCTGGGGCAACAGAGTCTCTTTCTGCCCCTCCCCCCCAATCTCTTATGTTATTAGGCAAACTGAAGCTATGTAGAGCCTTTCTAGGACTCAGTGGGCTTTGGTGATCCCACCTGTCAGCCAAGGATCTCCTATGGCTGCAACATGGAAATGTCTGCAAATGAATGAATTACCCCTGGAGCTATAGGCACAGTCATGTCTAAGCAAAGGTTTTCTTGGGCCTCCTTAGAATTCTCTCCCTGGATGATGTGACTCTTGATTTCTTGACTATTCTGTTCTAGGTGGGTGTGGAGGAGGTGAGGAGGCATAAAGAAAAAGGTTAGGCCTGTATGTTTCACCTAATCCCTTTTCTCAACCCCTTTTCCTTCTAGGAATAATCAACCCTCCATGGCCTCAGGGAAAGGGGTACCCTAAAGTCCAGGGCAGCCTCCAACTATTTCCTTTCTTCCTTTGAAAGACCCTACGTGGCTTAGAAAGAAGGAGCAGGACACTCTCCCTGATCTTATATCCCAGCATCCATATTGTTCTCTGATGGTCAGGACAGAGCCTTCTCGGGGTGATGAGCTCGCCTGAGCCAGAGAGAGTCTGCTTGTGCTCCTGAGGCACACTTTCAGGGAGCAGAGTGGGTCTTGTCCTCACAGAGCCCAGAAAATGAACCAATATGAGCTGTCTCCAAGCAGCAACTTCTGCTGCCCAACCTCTGATGGGCTATCTGGTTATTGCTTTACAGACAATTGTTCCGATTCAGTATGAGACAAGAATGGCCTGTGGGCTGGTGAAAGGTCACGCCTACTCAGTCACTGGGCTGGAAGAGGTGAGCCGGTGGGGCCTGATGTGGTGTAAGGACCTGCTTGGGTTAAGTCCTGAAGTCGTGGTTTACCTTTGGGGGCACCTTCACCACCTGCAGAGCTCACTTCTAATCAGAGGATTCAGCTCAAGGTCCAAGCCAAGTGCCCGGGGAGTTGGGGGTGTGGGTGGGAACCCCTGTGAAAACTGGTGGAGCTGGATCTTGCCAGAGGTGCTTCTTAGTTTATCTTTGCTTTTAGTGCTGAAGATGGCACTTGTCCCAGCATTTCTGAGAAACAAATAGAAATATCACTTGGCTTTTACAAAGTTGGTCTCATGGCTTCTTGAGTTTTCTGTTCTCTCAGGTTCATCCTTCAGTTTCCTTGGGAGGGTTGGTTGCAGGACTCCCGTGGACACCAAAATCTCTAGATACTCAATTTCTTCTAAAAAATGGCACAGTATTTGATATAACCTATGCACATCCTCCTGCATACTTTAAATCATCTCTCTATTACCTATAAGACCTAACACAATGCAAATGTTGCAGTTATACTCTGTTGCGGGTTACATTATCATTCACTTTTTCAAATATTTTTGATCTGCAGTTGGTTGAACCCTTACATGGAGCTCATGCATACTGAAGGGCCAGCTGTATAATGTTTGGCTCCTTCTGGGACTTCTGGACTTTTGTGAGTCCTGCCAGGTTGTGCCCTGAACAAAGAGATGGGCAGAGAGGGGCAATCGTCTGCTTTAGCCCATTGCAGCAGACTGGAGGAAGGGGCACCTTTTTCTAATCAGTCCATGTAGAGGCAGCACTTGTCTGTAGCTCCTCAGCCAGCAGGGGCCTTCTTTTCTAATTCATACAAAGACGCCCAAATGTACTATGGGAGCCCTGCTGTGTATCCCCACCTCCTTCCTGAAAGTTCATAATGGCCAGAAGGTCCTCTGGGAAAAATCACTTCTCAGAATATAGATGGCAAGGAGATGGCCAAACCCTACAGACTTGCAGACTCACTGCAAATGTTCGAACTCATCCCCTACCATTCCCCAGTCTGCTTCTTAATTAGTCTCAACCAGGGCCAGGCAGGACAGCCCCCATAAGGGTCTCTCTCCCCATCCCCATCCCAGCTCTCAGAGCAAGACAGAAGATTGATTCCCTTTGCAGACAGGCTCCAGAGCATGAGAGCTTTTTCTCTTCCCAAGGCCCGATTCAAAGGTGAGAAAGTAAAGCTGGTGCGGCTGCGGAACCCCTGGGGCCAGGTGGAGTGGAACGGCTCTTGGAGTGATGGGTAGGTGAGGAGGCCCCACAGGTGGGGGCCACAGGGCCTGGGGCCAGGCTGGGTTGGGTACTCAGTCATGAGGGTATGACAACTGCTTGGTGTGAAATCATCCTCAAAACCAACCACCTGCAGAGAAGAGGGGCTCAGGTGTGGGCTCTGGGGAAGGGTTGGGAGAGGAGCCGGGGAATCAGGGACTCAGAGAGGTTGTTCAGGGTCATTGGTTGGAAAGGAAAGATTCCAGAAAGCATGGGCTAGGCCCAAGCAGGAGCAGAGTCTTAATGCAGGGGTCTGGTCTGGACAAGTGACTTCCCTTGTTAGAGTCACTGTTGCCTTATCTGTAAAATTGGAAGAATTCTTTCCTTGTGGGCTGTCATGAGTAAACTTGACCCTTGTTGGAGAGTGCTGAGCCTTTGCTAAGATTTCCTCCCCCTTGCTGTCTCACACAAGGCACACAAGCTCTTTGAAAGGATTTTCCTGCTTATTGCTGAAAAGAATAGACTGGGGCAACCAAAATAACAAACTTTCATAAATTTTGGAAGCTCAGAACATTTACAAAGCCTCCATAGTCCCACCAATACTGGTTTCTGGTCGCCTCTAGTGAAGGGTAGGCAGCCCCTTGGGTGCCTCTTTTATTGCTAGAGGGGGCTGGCGGGACTCAGTAGCCCAGAGGGACCACACCCCGCCATGTGGGCCCTGCAGCTCCTGGGCTCCTGTACTCTACATACCTCTTTCCCAGTGCGTGGTGATTTCTGGCTCATTCATTCACTTGGCCAATGTTTAGTGAGGACCTTTTAGATAGGAGGTCCAGGTCCAGGAACTGTCAATAAGTGGCCTCCCTAGGTAGATGGGGACAGGTGCTGATCCTGTGTCCTCACCATCTCCTGCAGATGCTCCCATGAACCCCTTCACTTCTCCATGTGGCAAATCCTGCCTCAGGGCTGACTTGTGCCAGGCCCTAGGCTATGTCTGGGATGTAGAAATGAACACTAACACAAGGGCCCTGGCCCTGTAGATTTAAGGTCCAGTGGGAAGACAGACAGTAATAATTGGGACAAATGCTGTGGGAGCACCTCACCTAGTTGGTGTGGGACAAGAAGAATAGAAAAAGCTAACCCAGGCCAGGCTCCATGGCTCACACCTGTAATCCCAGCACTCTGGGAGGTTGAGGCAGGTGGATTGCCTGAGCTCAGGAGTTCGAGACCAGCCTGAACAAGAGCAAGACCCTGTCTCTAAAACTACCCAGGTGTTGTGATGGGCACCTGTAGTCCTGGCTACTCCAGAGGCTGAGGCAAGAAAATAACTTGAGCCCCAAGAATTTGAGGTTGCCGTGAGCTGTGATGCCACACCACTCTACCCAAGGTGACAGAGTGAGACTATTGTCTCAAAAAAAGGAAAGGAGGAAAGGAGCAAAGGAGAGGAGAGGAGACCTGGAGGGAGTGAGGTTGGAACTGCCCTAGGACGGCCCTCAGTGCTCCATCTGTTGTCCCCTCTGCTGGCCCAAGTCACCCACAGGGCTCCCTGCTGTGCCCTTCAGCCCCAGAGCTTAGTGCCCAGCCTTAGCCCACTTTCTGCTGATGCTCATTGCATAGACTGTTGACCAAGGGGGCCTAACCCTTGGTCACTCAAGAAGATGCCCGGCCGTCACCCTCCTTCTGGACTCAGGAATCTCCATTTCCTCTCCAGTACTTTCTGACTTCAAGCACTTCCTTAGGACCTTACCTACCCCAGAACAACCCAGTTCAGTGCAATCCACCACCATCCCTACCCCGCTATGAGGCTGAAGCACAAATGTGCCTGATTTTCTCCCTCTTTAAGAGTAAAAACTGCTCAGCCTTTAGAAACACAATGCCGGGCTGTTTCCTGGCAGGAGAAAAGGGATGTTTTGGTCTTTTTCTTAGTCACTCAGACAATTTCTTGTTATACAGCAGGCACTACACTGACAGCTTTGCATGCCCTATTTCATCTACTCATCACAGCCCAGTAAGTGATGGAATCATTCCTCTTTTGCAGTTGAGGGAATAGAATGTGACAGAGGTTAAGTGACTTGCACAAGGTTATATAGCTAGTACTATTATCAAATGGGGGCCCTCCTTGCCTATTTCCGGAGCCCAGCTCTTAACCTTTAAAGTGGGAGGAGATGGGTCAAGCCCTCATAAGCCCATTTAAGGAGTTTGGTCTTAATCCTGAGGATGGCAGGAAGCGATTACTTCTGGCTTTTACTCTTCAGGCAACATCAGGTCAGCATTTTGATGGTTCGTGCTGGCCGCCATTCTTTGTATTTCTTTGATACCTTCTGTCCCAACCTACCTCAGGCCTTTCCTTCCTGCTCCTTCCTTAATTCCTTTATTTTCCCACCAGTTGGAAGGACTGGAGCTTTGTGGACAAAGATGAGAAGGCCCGTCTGCAGCACCAGGTCACTGAGGATGGAGAGTTCTGGTGAGTCCAGAACCCAGGAGGATCCAGAAGGGTAAGGGATGGGGCAGAGAGGTGAAGTCCCAGCCCTCAGTCCCCAGACCCCTGGGAGATGTGGGCCCTATTCTCCTCCTCCAGACCAAGGTCCTCCAGGTCACAGTAATGACTGAGGATTGCCAGGAGCAGATCAGCATAATGTGGCTCTTGCCTCACCTGCGTCCCTCCACCACACACTCTGCTCCAGCCACATTTGCTACTTGGCCTTAACACAACTCTTCAGAGCCTAGGAAGCTCTACTTGCCCTGAGCTCTCAATGCCGACCTCACTCAGATCACTTCTACTCAGCCTCCAAGTCTCAGCTTAAAGGGAACTTTCTTCAGGCCTCCCTAAGTTTCCTCAGGACTGATGTTAATTTATTTCTGATGCTTATCACACTTAAAATTACTTGCTTAATTTACTGTCCTTTCCCAACTACATCTCTTTTCCCGAGCATTGTGCCTGATGCACAGTGGTGGGACACACAAGAACTTTTTGGAGAAATGGATTTCTGTTGAACTCTCCTATTAAGGATACACGAGTTTGAGATTTTAAGATTTGTATACTTAATTATACATAAGTTATGCTTCAGTTTTTTTTAAAGGAAGAATATGTAAATAATGAATGGATAGAAACTAAAGTGGGTGCTACATGTTTCTAGTTTTTATAACCATGTTATTTGTATTCCAATTAAAATAAATAATAATCCTAGAAAGCTTTTAAGTGTGGTAGTTAAGAAAGTTGTGTTACATTTGTCAAAGTTCTCATACAACGTGGACTCCAAACTTCAAAACAGTTTCAGAGTTTTTTAGTTTTCCTCTTCTTTATATTTCTTCATAATTTGTAGCATGAGTCATATTTATATTTAGAATAAATTTAGAGGTAAGGTGTGGTGGCTCACACCTGCAATCTTAGCACTCTGGGAAGCTGAGGTGGGTGGATTGCCTGCGCTTAGGAGTTAGAGACCAGCCTGAGGCAAGAGTGAGTCCCCATCTATATTAAAAATAGAAAAAATACTAGCAGGGCATTGTGGCGGACACTTGTAGTCCCCGCTGCTCAGGAGGCAAAACCAAAGGATCGTTTGAGCCCAAGAGTTTGAAGTTGCTGGGAGCTATGATGCCATGGCACTCTACCCAGGGCAACAGAGTGAGACTCTGTCTCAAAAAAAAGTAGAATAAGTTTGGAAATAAACTAACAGGTAAATGTGTAACAGAGCTTTTCTCATTACAAGTAAATTTGAGTTTTCTGAAATCAATGATGATAATAAAGCTTAAGCAGTAGAATTATGGACAGCAGTCACTTAGAAAACAAGATACATAGCCAGGCATGGTGGAGCACATCTGAAGTCCCAGCTAGTTAAAAGGCTGAGGCAGGGGGGGATCACAAGAGCCCAGGAGTTCTGAGTCCAGCTGGTCAATATAGTAAGACCCTCGTTTCTAAAAAACAAGGAAAGAAAGAAAGAAAACGAGATATATGCCCTGTAACCAATGTTTTTTTTTTTTTTTAATAGTCCCCTTTTTCTTAGCTCCATTTGGGAAAATAAGTGTTTTTCTATTAACTCTTTTTGACACTATAGCAGACATTAAATATGTTAGTGCAATATTGAGGGGAGGTTTTTTTGTATTTTTTTATTGATATATCATAGTTGTACATATTTGGAGGTACATGAGACACTTTGATATGTTATACAATATATAATGATCAAATCAGGGTATTTGAGATATCTGTCACCTCAAGTATTTATCTTTTCTTTGTATTGAGAACATTACAATTCTTCTCTTCTAGCTATTTTGAAATAAACAATAAATTATTGTTAATTATAATTTTCCTACTGTACTATGGGATACTAGAACTCATTTCTTCTATCTAACTGTAGTTTTGTACCCATTAGCTAACTTCTGTCCATCCTACCCCTTCCTCCTTCCCTCCCCAGCCTCTGGTAACCACCATCTCCATCTCCATCTCCAGGAGATGCATTTTTTTTTAAGCTCCCACATATGAGTGAGAACATGTGATATTTGTCTTTCCACACCTGGGTTATTTTTGAGTCATTATTGGAAGGGATAATAGTTTGGGGTAGATACATTAGAAGGGACAGTATTTACCCTAAAAGGGAAGGACAGGATCCTCTTTCTGGGACCTTGACCAAGTTCCCTTGAACTATTTTATTGTACTTTGTCAGCCCTGGTTTCCCTTTTTCCAGCCTCTCCCCACCTGCTATCCTATGGGTCTCTTTCTTCTTCCAACCTCTTAGGATGTCATATGATGATTTCATCTACCATTTCACAAAGCTGGAGATCTGCAACCTCACAGCCGACGCCCTGGAGTCTGACAAGCTCCAGACCTGGACAGTGTCGGTGAATGAAGGCCGCTGGGTGAGGGGCTGCTCTGCTGGAGGCTGCCGAAACTTCCCAGGTGGGAGATACTCTTGATGGGGGGGGGGGGCATCCAAGCAGAATGAGTTCCAGGTAGAATAATGTTAACTGTCATTTACTGAGTCTCTCCTATGCTCCAGACATCCTTTATCTTATTAAATAAGATCCTTATCTTCTGCATTTCACTGAGGGGACTCTCCTGCTAAGGAGTTTGCAGCTTAAAACAAGAAACTATCAGAGCTGTAGACGTGCTCCTCAACTTATGTTAGGGTTGTGTCCTGACAGACTCATCATAAGTGGAAAATATCCGGGCCACAAATGCACTTAGGGGGGTGAGGGATCAAAAATCACCTATCGGGTACAGTGTATGATTCAGGTGACAGGTATACTACCCCTGACTTCACCAATATTCAATTCATCCATGTAACAAAAAAACACTTGTGCCCACTAAATGTATTGAAATTTTTAAAAATGTATTTAATACACTTAACCCACAGAACATCATCACTTAGCCTAGCCTACCTTAAATGTGCTCAGAACACTTATCTTAGCCTATAGTTGGGCAAGATCATCTAACCCAAAGCCTATCTCATAATAAAGTACTGAGAGGTGTTTTATCTCTTTCCCTCATATCTAGGTGCTCCATAAACCATTCTGTTTCAGTACAGTATTCGACAAATTACATGAGATACGTTATAATTCTTGTAATTTCATGTAATTTGTTGACTACAATACTGAAACAGAATGGTTTTATACGCATTTGAAGTATGGTTTCTCCTGAATGCATTTCACCTTTGCATCACTATAAAGTTGAAAAATCATAGTTGAGTCATCGTAAGTTGGGGACTGTACTGTGTGTCAGTAGCATTGAGGATGGTCCTGGAGAACTGTGTTAGCAGCTACTGCAGTAGTTTGAGTCAGAAATGATGAAAGCCTTGACCAAGTAGTAGAAGCAGAGACGGAGGGGGAGAAGGCAGATGTGGAGGAGAGCATATTGAGGAATGTGGGGAAGGAAGAATGAAGAATGATGTCAAGAATCCCAGTTTGGTGGTCTGAGTGGAGGGTGTCAACGTTGCAGTATAGGACACACAAGTAAGGCCGGGCACGGTGGCTCACGCCTGTAATCCTAACACTCTGGGAGGCTGAAGCTCAGGAATTTGGCACCAACCTGAGCAAGAGCTAGACCCTATTTTTACAAAAAATAGAAAAATTAGCCAGGCATTATGCCAGGCACCTGTAGTCCTAGCTACTTGGGAGGCTGAGTCAGGAGGATCACTTGAACCTGGGAGTTTGAGGTTGCTGTGAGGTAGGCTGACTCCTTGGAACTTTATCCTGGGTAACAGAGCAATAACCTATTTCAAAAAAAAAAGCACATAAGTGAAAACTAATCAGTGTGTTTCAGTATGTGTTTATTGTTTTTGGTGGGATTGGGTGTGGAGTTATAGGGAAAGGAGTTTAGCTTGGGGCATGGAAAGTTTGAGGTAACCATAGAATAACCAGGTGAAGATTCGTAATGGAGAATTGGGTGCTCGTGTTAGATAATACTTGATTATATGATAGGAACTAAGAAAATGTTTGAGGACAGAAGGAAGGAAGGGAGAGAGGGAACAGTCAGAAGAGAGACTGGGACAGAGATATTCCTATAGCTCAGGTGTCATTAGCATATAGGGGCAGTTAAAATGCGGCAGTGAGCAAGACAGCCCAGGGAGGCAGGATAGCAGGAGTGAGAGGACATGTGGCCCAGGACCAGATCCCAGGGACCAACAACATCTACGGGGCCAGTGAGGAAAGTAAAACCATCAGCAAAGACTAAAAATGAAAGTTTGGAGAGGAAGGAGGAGTCACACCCCCAGTCAGTGCAGCTCCCTCTGTACAGAGGCATAGGCTCCCCGCCCCATAATTAGACTAATTAGACAAATTTATTTTCCATTGATATTTATTGTGCACCTAGACACGGGGGAAAGAGATAAATAAGTTCTTTCTGTCCCATTTCCCTTCCTGCCCTTTCTCCAAGAGGCAGATCTGAATGTGTGTTTCCTGTCTGGGGGGCGCAGACACTTTCTGGACCAACCCACAGTACCGTCTGAAGCTCCTGGAGGAGGACGACGACCCAGATGACTCTGAGGTGATCTGCAGCTTCCTGGTGGCCCTGATGCAGAAGAACCGTCGGAAGGACCGGAAGCTGGGGGCCAACCTCTTCACCATCGGCTTCGCCATCTATGAGGTTTGGGGACCAGCTCCACCCCAGGAAACACGTCTTCCCAGCCAGGAAGCTTTGGGGGGGCTTCCAGTGGGGACCTCTGGCTTCCCTGAAATTCAGTGACCCCCAGAGCCCCTAGGATCAAGCCCAGTTGTGTTTGTAACAAGCAAAAAGTAGCAGGGTGGGTGGTGGAGTGGAGTCAGGACTGGCTGGGGGAGAGGGAGGCAACCGGGGAGTCAGGTTGTTGGATTCAGGAGGCAGTTGCCCGCATTCCCTTCTGTAACTTTTTCATCCTCATTTGAATATGAAACATCTTCTTTTCCCATTTCTCTTCAAGGTTCCCAAAGAGGTATGGCAGTGGCAGCGGCCAGCGGTTGTGTACAGCAAGGCATTACCTGTCCCGAGTCTGTCCGTGACAGACTCCTCTCGAGAAGCTTCCTGGTGGGGTTTGTGGGGAGCACTATGCAGGAGAGGATCTTGCCCACGTTATTTCTACTGCAGAGCAGGTGCCCCAGGGTATCGCATGACCTGTGATGGCCACCCCATGATGTGGACGTTCTCTCATGCACCAGACACTTCCATGCATGTACCTTCACACACTTATACACACTCACACAAACATGTTCTGAGGGTGGCTGCCCTCCTTGGGATGGAAGAATCATCTTCCCTAAGAACCCAGTTAAGGGTCCTTGACCTTCCTGGGGTTGTTCCAGCCTGAGGAGGTGCAGTTCTGGTAAGTGGCCCTGAGTGTGGAGATGGCAGACTTGCCCGTCACTCCTGAGTCCCAGCAGAAGAGGAAGAGGGAGGGAGGTAGGGATGGCCAGCTGGTGAAGGCCTTGGGAATCAGAGGCAGGTAGGCAGGTTGAGACTGAGATGGGTGACCAAGGAGTTGGGAAGGGTCTGGAGGGGACTGTGAGGAGGACAGGGCGTCCCTCCCCAGGTTCAGTCTCTCCTGTCCCCAGATGCATGGGAACAAGCAGCACCTGCAGAAGGACTTCTTCCTGTACAACGCCTCCAAGGCCAGGAGCAAGACCTACATCAACATGCGGGAGGTGTCCCAGCGCTTCCGCCTGCCTCCCAGCGAGTATGTCATCGTGCCCTCCACTTATGAGCCCCACCAGGAGGGAGAGTTCATCCTCCGGGTCTTCTCTGAAAAGAGGAATCTCTCTGAGTGAGTACCAGTCTGTCCCTAAAAGCTCACATGACCCTTTCAGAGACCAAAGGTGTGAGGCGGTTGGACCTTCACTGGGCCTGGCATACGTTGACCTGCTGTACCTCTTCCTCAGCTCCTGAGCCACTGGCCACATCACCCCATTCATTCATTCATTTGATAATCCTGCAAATATTTATTGAGCACCTATTTATCCCAGGCACTCTTCCAGGTGCTGGGATAGAGCAGTTAATTAAAACAGTAAGAAATCCCTGCCCTTGTGGAATTTAACATTTTAGCCTGAGACAACAATGGATAGGAAAAAAATCCATGTTAGATTTAGGGAAGCAATTAGGAGAAAAAATAGAGAAGAAGGATTAGAGGGGTACACAGCCCCCTGCCACTCCGATCTCTGTCTTCGGAGGAAGCCCAGGCCATGGGTAGGAGACTGGGCCATGCCTTTGGGGGCTCTGGGCAATGCCTACCAGAACCCGGGTGTCTGGCTAATGGGGATTGTGCCTACATGGGGCTGGTTCCTGGGGTTCCCTTGAGGCCAGTCCTGATGTGGCTGCTGCGAAGAAGCCACGTGGCCTGAACAAATCCTCTATGTGCCTCCCACTTGCTCCTGGTAACAAAACCCCCACATGTTTGTGTTCTTCACAGGGAAGCTGAAAACACAATCTCTGTGGATCGGCCAGTGGTGAGTTTTTTAGCTCTCATGTGAGGAAAAAGCCCACAGAGTCATGCTCCCTGATCCGTGCAGGGACTAGGAGGTGGTGTGGGCGAGAGTGGGTTTTGGCAGAGGGAGATGGGAGTGTAGGCACGCAGAGAATTTACTCCATGTGACTGCCACTTCTGCTTGGCATGACCAGACGTAATGGGCCTTATGGTGCTGGGGCCATTTAGTCAGTTCAGGGGGTAGGAAGCATGGCGAGGATCCCAGAATGGAGAAGCAGTTCCAACTGTCAGAGGGAGAGAATGAGACTGCAAGGAGAGATGACAAGCATGGCGGCCACCATGGGATTATGAGGTTGGACGGTGTTGGATTTCTCACAGAGAGAAAGGTATACCAGCTCTGGACTCAGTGTCAAAACCTGGATCCTCCTCCTACCTTCTGAGATACCTGGATAATTTATATACAGACAGTCCCCAGGTTATAAAAGAGATAGGTTCTGTAGGTTTACTTTTAGATTGAATTTATAGGTAAGTTAGAACGGGTACATTTACCTATTACCTGTAATAGCCAGTGTTCCTAAGTGTGATTTGCATGTCAGTTGGAGTTTGTCACTGGAGGACTGCCTGTAATCCCTCTGACCCAGGTTCCTACTCTGTAAAATGAGGATAATTATAATATGTCCTGCAAAGTTTTTGTGAAGTTTAAATCCATGAGATCACGTATGAGAAGTGTCTGTCACAGCACGAGCACTCATGTGGAGGTTACTTTTCACAGATTTCCCATCTCACAAGGTACTTGTCACATGTTTTATCTCACTTGATCCTTGCAAGGTTTCTGAGAAGTAGATGAAGTTATAATCCCTGGTTCTGAAGCACGGGAGCAGAAGCTCAGTGGGGTTGAATGACTTCCCTGAGTTCACAGAGCTAGTAATTGGTAGGGCTGGAACTCACATCCAGACCTTCCAACTCCAGATTTAGGTTTCTTCCCCTCCATGCTGAGGTCAGCCCCACCCCACCCCACCCCCCGCAGGTGAGAAGTCCAAGGTCAGAGGCACAGAGTTGGTGTGTTTTGGTATCTGTATCTGTATCAAGCAATCTTGGGACTGCCTTAGGGCTTTGGGCTCTTGGGACTACCTTGGAGCTTTGGGTTCTGGTAACCAGTGTACAGTATTTATCAGGAACTGCAAGTTCAGAAGCTAGTGGGAGCTTGCGTGTCGTCTCACTGAGCAGAGCAGGCAGGTGTACGGGTTTTGGTGTCCCTGCCCTGGCATATTTGTCTGAAATTATTGGCTTCAGTGTTGGAGGGACAACTGGAATGCTGGTGACTGTGACAATCTGGGGGACACAGATAGCAGCCACTCTCAGCTCAGCTATTGTTGCTACAGGGGGTTGCAGGCTCATGGTAGCCTGCCAGACCTTTTCGTTTTACTAAAGAAGCCCTAAACCTGGATTTCCATATTAAATCTCCATATATTAAATGTTCATCCCACAAATTAAAAATATATACTATAAGTCAAAATTCATCTTCAGGACAGTTTCAGTGAGCCTTTTCTAATTTTATTGAAAAACTCAAACAAACATAAACATTAGTAAGAAGATCCTTTTCTTTGACCATGTCTAATGACAGTGGATTACAAAGACAAAGCCATAGCAGTCACTGGTCTCCAGGAATGGAGGGGCAAGAAAAAAGAATTCTCTCTTCATGCCCCTTTCTGGTTCTGTGTGAGTCACATTTCTGGACCTTGGAGCCTCACCCCTAGTTGAGGACCGGGACACAGGACAGCCAAAGCCAAAAGCCACTGGCCACTCTGGCAACTTGCTTTTCACTTATTCTGCATTTACTGCTTCCTTTTCTTGTGCAGAAAAAGAAAAAACCCAAGGTGGGTGTAATAAAATGAGTGGGTAGAGAGTGCGGTGTGTTTGTGTACATGCATGTGTGCGCATGTATTGCACGTGTGTGCACTCATTGCTCTGTGTGTGCATATATTGCACACATGTATACATGTGTATGTATTGTACTGTATACATGTGTACTTGTTTGTATTGCACACGTGTCTGTGTGTATGTGCACGCGTGTGTGTGAGCTCATGCACATGCATGCACCAGACCTGCCTCTTCCTCCCCCTCTTCTCCCCAGCTCCTGCTGAGCTGTGAGCGTGAATATTGCTGGGGGCAGGCTATTTGTTGGGCACTGTTCGAAATGCTTTCCGTGGACCAGCTCAATCCTCTGAACAACCCTATGAGGTTGGTTCTGTAATTATCCCCCTTTCCAGAGGGAGAGCACAGGTAGATTGACTGACTTGCCAAGGCCACACAGCCAGGAAGTGGCAGAGCCAGCAGCTGGAGCCCAGTAGTCTGGCTCTGGAGTCTGTGCTCTGAACCTCAGATAAGAATTGACGGTAGTGTTTATGGGGGTGCCCGGAGGTCCTCACAGGGGTCCTTCAAGTACTGGTGCTGGTTCAAACTGGAGCTGATACTCACCAAGCACCTCCCACGAGTCAGGCACTATGCCAGGGGTAAAACCGCTTTTTTGGTTTTTAGTTATAACAGTACCTATAAGGCAGGTGCTGTTATTTTTCCCCTTTTGCAGGTGAAGGCACAGACTCAGAGAAATGAAGGGACTTGCCCAAAGACACACAAATAATGAGTACAGAAAAATGGAATGGGAAACCATACCTGTGTCTTGCCCTCCCCTTTCGGGTGTTGCCCCTCCCACCCCCACCCCCACCTGGCCACCTCCATGGCCAGTGTCAGTCCAGACCTGCACTTGGGCCTGGAGATGTGTACCTGGCAGGGGTGCTCCATGGCCACACCATGTCTACTGGCACACCTCAGACTGTGACCTCCACTTGCTCTGGGATCCCCACAGGCTTCAGCTGCTTGAGTAAGAAGACTCTTTGCATAGGCCCCTGGGGCCTGCTGGGAGCCGCGGCTGTGGGAGCTGTTTTCCCAGGCCTGCCTGCTCCAGCAGTCCTAGACAAACAGCATGGAAAGGCAGACGGGGACTGAGACTGGCCAGGCTGCTTTTCTGCTCTGAGGGGCTCTGCCGGCCCCAGCTCTCTGCACTGCTGCCCCCACCCTCAACCAGGCCTTCCTTCCCTTTCCCTGCAGTGCACAGCTCTCACCAGTGTTGGTACGCTGTGGCAGCCGCTCTCCACCCGTGTCACATCCTCTTCACTTGCACAAGCATGTCTTGAAAATGTCTTTTATACGATGTGTGTACCATCTTCAATGTTTTTGCTGTGCAGTTTCATGTTCAGTATCTCATTTGATCCCCACAAGAACCCTGAGGAAGGAAAAGCAGGCTTTCCCTCCCCCAGGAAAGAATGAGTAAACTGAGGCCAGAGAGGCTATTTCTAACCTTAGGGGCAGGGCTGGATTCCAGTCCTCTATTCTAACCTTGGACCATGCCACTTGCCAGTGTCTTTCAATCTGTGAAGTCCAGTCCGAGGGCTTCCTTGGAGGGGCCTCAGTAGCTGCCCTCCTGATGTGGGTGCTCAGGGGAAAGAGCTCTGCCCTCATTAATCAGAGGAGCTGTTTTCAACAGCTTTTTTTTTTTTTTTTGAGACAGAGTCTTAAGCTGTTGCCCTGGGAGTGCCGTGGCATCACAGCTCACAGAAACCTCCAACTCTTGAGCTTAAGCAATTCTCTTGCCTCAGCCTCCCAAGTAGCTGGAGCTACAGGTGCTTGCCACACGCCTATTTTTTCTTTTTTTGCAGTTTTTGGCCAGGGCTGGGTTTGAACCTGCCACCTCCAATATATGGGGCCGGTGCCCTACTCCTTCGAGCCACAGGCGCGGCCCAATGCCCGGCTATTTTTTGGTTGTAGTTATCATTGTTGTTTGGTGGGCCCGGGCTGGATTCGAACCCTCCAGCTCCAGTGTATGTGGCTGGCGCCCTAGCCCCTTGAGCTACAGGCACTGAGCTTCAACAACTTTATATACATGAGGTTTCTGGGGAAATTTAATTTAAACAGTGTTTCCATTCGGAAAAAAGCCTACGAAATACTTGAAAATCATGACACTAGCTCAAGACAAGCTGTGTTTTAGTATTTTTTGGCATTTACACATGTACTACCTTGTTGAACCCTCATAACTCTACCATGAGGAGAGATGGAGTGGGTATTAAAAGATAAAAAACTGAGGCCCAGAGAGGCTTACATCTTTCCCCAAGTCACACAGCTTGTTAGTGGCAGAGGTGGAGCTTGAGTGGAGGTTCAAGAGCCCCAGACTGTGACCTCTTCCTCTTCCCACTGAACAAGGCTGCTCCAGGGGAAAGGCTGCCTGCCTGGACCTGCTCAGTCTGTAACCCTTGCTTCCTTCCTGCTCCCTCCTCACTCCCCTCCTCTCTCTAGCCCATCATCTTCGTTTCAGACAGAGCAAACAGCAACAAGGAGCTGGGTGTGGACCAGGAGTCAGAGGAGGGCAAAGGCAAAACAAGCCCTGATAAGCAAGAGAAGTCCCCACAGGTGTCTGAGCATGTGGCATGACTAGGGTGGCCAGCACACCACGGGGGGCCTGCTATGCCGGGGTACATGGGGGATGATGGGTTTCCTGGGGGTGTCTCTAGCTTCTGGAGGTTTGGATTTGTCCCACGGACATTTTGTCTCTACAAGTTTCCCTAAAATTTGGGATGCTGCTTGGGTGAATGCCTGGGGGTGAGGGCTGCCACAGCATACCAGTCCTAGGACTGGAATGACAGGCTGAGTCTCCCACCGGAGCCTATCCAGCCAGGACAATGACAGAATGGGAGGCAAGGCAGAGAAGATACCAGCTTGAGAGTGGAGACTGAACCCTCCTGTCTCCTGGTGTCCTCTAATTATTGACAATAGGGAGACACATAGTAGAAGAAAGGGGGGCTGACAGCAGCCATGTCAGCCTCCAGAACTCAGGGGAGGAAGCTGGGCTACAGCAGGGAGAGGTGGTTATACAAGGCGTAGTGGAGGTGAGGATTGGGGCCAAAAGCCCCCAGACAAACCCAGGCCACCTCCTCCATCATGGGGCACTTGTGGAGTGGGGAGGGGGACCTCTGAGGACCTGACCTTGGTGACAGCAGTGGGTGGAGGAATCAGAATGGTCAGACCTTTGACCCATTGGAGCATTTTCACTGAAAATAGTAGAGAGGCTTCAAATTGATGGGGTTTGGGGTGAGGGGACCAGGAAGGCTGTCGGCATGTTGTCATTTTGGCTTTGGGTGTCCGAGCTGGAGGCATGTGGAGTGGAGACTTGCAGAGGCCCAGATGCTCCTCACTCCAGCTCACCAGGTCTGAAAAGGCAGCGTCTGCCCCACCCCTCAGCTCCTGCTTCCACCTATGGCTGTTTTAGGCCCATGGCTCCTTTGGCCCCGGTCTGTCCATCTCCCTGATTTCTGTGAACGGGTTTTTCTTTGTGCTTCCACAGCCACGACCTGGCAACACTGACCAGGAAAGTGAAGAGCAGCAGCAATTTCGGAACATTTTCAAGCAGATAGCAGGCGATGTGAGTACCTGCAGCCCTAGGCCTCCAGCTGCTGCCTCCTCCTCTCCACCAACTGCTCCCATTACCAGCTATTTTATTATTGCTCAGCAGAGGTCATTTTGGTTTTTGGTGGAACTGGGGGATATATTGCGTGTGGCACAGAAACTCACAAGTCCTTGAATTTGGGAATGCTACAGCCACTAGGCCTTTTGCTACAGCTCTGAGGCCTTTTGCTCAGAACTGCCCACTGAATAGCTGAGGGTGTTGTCCCCGCCTCTCCAGCTTCCTCAGGAATTTTACAAGTATGGACAGCTGGGATTTGGTTTGCAAAGCCACTGCTCCATCAGCTGCTGTACCCTTGAACCACCACTCTCTCCTCCCTTCCTACTTAGGACATGGAGATTTGTGCAGATGAGCTCAAGAATGTCCTTAACACGGTTGTGAACAAACGTGAGCAACTCAAACAGATGTTGGGGATGGGCAGGGGGAGTCCAGTTGTCTGAAGGCGGATCCTCACTCTCCTCCGTCCTTCCAGATAAGGACCTGAAGTCACACGGGTTCACGCTGGAGTCTTGCCGTAGCATGATTGCTCTCATGGATGTATCCTTTCTGGCCCTGTCAGCCCACCAAGCCAGGGCAAAGACAAGGGGTGCCCCACCAGGCAGAGGGCCCCAGGGTGTGTCCAGGGATAAACTTATGGAGATCCTGATTCAAAACATCTTGGGCACTCTGGGCTGAAAGGGATTGTTCTTAAGAAGCAGAAGGAAAGGACATTGAGTTGTCAGTGGCCCCTAGCCCCCATGCTCGCTGCAGGTCTGGGTGCTGCCCAAGGAGAAATGGTCCATAGGAAACAGTAGGCAGGAACTTTGGCGGGTGGAAAGGTGGAGGGGAAGGTTTGATGGCTGTGAAGGCAGTGGGGGACAAAAGCCCAGGCAGAGGCTTCTTATGAGGCCATCTTCCCTGAGTCCACCAGGATGCCCCTTCCAATCCAGGGAGATTCTGCTATGTGCCCTGTAGCCCTGACCTCCCTCCTCCAGACAGATGGCTCTGGGAGGCTGAATCTACAAGAGTTCCATCACCTCTGGAATAAGATTAAGGCCTGGCAGGTGGGAAGAGAATGAAATGGGCGGTGGAGGGGGTCAATTCAAGGATTCAGTGTGTGACTGCTGCCCTCACATTTTCTATTGCCAGAAAATTTTCAAACACTATGACACAGACCAATCTGGCACCATTAATAGCTACGAGATGCGAAACGCAGTCAATGATGCAGGTGCTGGGGAGGAAGGGGTGGCAGGGGGGTGGACCAGAGCTAGCAGAAGCAAGAACAGGAAGGGGGCTAAGCCACTAGGGCCCCACTGAAGAAGAGGGAAAGGGTTTCTTGTTTTTCTTTCCCAGGCCATAGAGTAGCCAAGAGGCAGGGAAAATAGAATGCAGGCCTAAGAACTCTGGCTCCACCATGGCTAACATCCCCCACCCCCGGCAGGATTCCACCTCAACAGCCAGCTCTATGACATCATCACCATGCGCTACGCGGACAAACACATGAACATTGACTTCGACAGTTTCATCTGCTGCTTCATCAGGCTGGAGGGCATGTTCAGTAAGTGCCCTGCTGCTCCTTGGGCCTCCAGGTCCCTCTCGGGCCCTGATAGGAATCTCAGCCTGATCATCTTCCAGTCTGCTGTATGTGGGATGAACAAAGGCCAACGCCCCTGTAGGCCCAGAGTAGAGCGGCAAACGGAGGGTTGTCAGTGAGACCCTGCCTGCAGATATTTGGGCTAAAGAGCTCTTAGTGCATGGTTTTCTTAAGTAAAGTCAGTCAGGGAAGCCCCACGAGCCTGTAACTGGCCCCTGGCCTGTGCATTCTTCCACACAGGAGCTTTCAATGCATTTGACAAGGACGGAGATGGCATTATCAAACTCAATGTTCTGGAGGTAAATAAGCATAAGCGATGCACCACATTCCCTTGCACCTTAAAATTCAACAGTGAGTGGGCCTTGAGGCAGACTGGGCCCACCATGTGCTCCTCACTCCTAAATGGTAAGGGAGTGATGGGACAAGAGTGGAACATGAGGATGCTTAGACAGGAATGTGGCCCACAGGGCAGATATGCTTGAGGCACAAAGGGGCCTTGGCTCTCCAAATTACTTTGGCTGGAAAACATGTACCTTCCTAGGGAAAATTTGGGAGAAAAGATGCAGTAAACCACTGTTTCTCTGAAAGTCTTCCCAGAGTCTGGCATGCTGGGACTATTCCCTCTCTCTCTGCCCACAAAATACCTAGGGCTGGGCTCTCTTTTTCTTGTCCACACTCTAATCCTGCAAGTCCTCTTTCAGTGGCTACAGCTCACCATGTATGCCTGAACCAGGCTAGCCTCATCCAAAGCCATGCAGGATCACTCAGGATTTCAAGTTCACCCAATACAGCTGGAAGCACTTACCTCAAAGGACCCAGAGGACCCAGAAGTTGCTGCCCAGCAGGCCTCCAGGCTTCCACTTTGCTCCCTACTAGGCCTTGACCAGTCATGCCCAGTCTGTCCCTTTAGTAAAGCAATGTGGTAGGGAGAACATTGTCCCTTTGCCATGTGAAGGAAAAGTGTCTGTTTCAGCGAGTTGTAACCCAAGAGGTTTGGGCTGATCTGAGACAAATGCGTCCTGCTTCCCCTGCTTTGGGCTGTTTGCAGAAGCATTTGGCAGTGGAACTCAGCACTTCTTTTGTGCTGGAAGCCTCCATCATTTTTATGCTCTCCCACCCATGGGATAGTAACCAAACCAGCACTTTGTCTGCCTGATTGTTTTAGGAGAGGCCTGCTTTGGGTAAACTAACTCAGTGGAATAGGGCTGGATATCTTGGGTCATCTCACGTGTAAGTCTGGCCACAATCTTAAAAAAAAAACTGATCTAAATAAAGGCATGTGTATGGGTGATTCCATTGTGTTTTGATTTTTCACATTTAGGCCCACATTTAGGTATCAGCCATAGCAGGGATGAATGACTTCCAATCATATACTCAACTATCATCTATAGAAAGCTCAGTCTAGCAAGCACACACAAAAACAAAAGCACAAGCCCTTCTTTAATCATGCATATTGAATTTCTTGCACATAGGAATCACTCAGATGCTTTCTAAGATATAAAAGGAAGAAGGGGGAAGAGGTGTTGCTACAGAACATCAAGAATGAATGAGTCTAGTGTAACTGGGGGGCTGAGGGGACAGTTACCTTAATGTGATGGAGCAGAGATGCAGGTTTAATGCTAGCTCCTCCACCCACTAATTGAGCTGTTGTGTAAACTTGGACAAACTCTGGAATGCAGCTGTCTGCCAAACTTATCTGGACCATGGTCTGAAGCACATCTATAAGCATCTTGTGTTTCCCAGTTTCCTTCTTGCTCTCTAGGAGAGCATGGGAAGGAAAGCGATGACCATGAATATGAAGACAAGGTAACAATTAGTAAAAGTACTTTATTTTCTTCTTGTATTTGCTTTTTATCTTGCTTTACAAAGTTATGAAGTTCACAGCTTTATACCAAAATGTAAGAAGGCTATATGCTTATAAACATTTTTGCAGTCAAGAGTCATCTGATTTCACTCTTCTAACTCATATTCAATATAAAAAAATTCAGAAACCAAGGATGCTGGAGCAGCTCTAGGGCACATATTTCTCTTGAACAGGATAAAGATCTTCAACAGCCTTTCCTCCTTGACTCCCTCCTCCTCAAGTATATTTGGGTTGGATCAAATCTGGGAAGCTTGAGTCACCATATGATCCAGTAGGGCCACATACTTGGGGCTGGAGTTGAGGGAGTTGGAGGTTACTGTCTGATGAACAGTAAGTTTTGCTTTTTTGTGAGCATTTCACACCCACTTGCATATGGAACTCAGTACATTCCCAATCACCTCCACTACAGCTGCTATTACTACCCATTAGACCACTTCCCTTAAGCCCTGAGAATCCTGATGATTTGGGGCAGGGATAAAACCACTATTTTATAAATGTGGCAGGAATGGCCTTCCTAGTAATTCTAGGAGTTCTCCTTTAAGAACAAAATTTGTAAATAAGCATACGTAAATTGCAGTTACTAGAGCAAACCAGAGACTACATGTTCAAATCCTTCTTCACAATATACTTCAATCTCCCCTCCAATGAATTCTCTTCCATAAAATATCCCGTACCATTCCACTAAGTATATACCTACTCCCACCAAATCACCCACATGTCTAGTCACTAAAGTTGTCCATTGTATAATCTACCAGAAAAAAGACAAAATAAAACCTTTGTTAGGCAAATAATCACTTAGACAGTAATGATACTGCCTATAAGTTATAGGTAGATCAGGACCTACAACACTCAACTGCTAACTCTTCCAGTGGGAAAAAAACTGTTTCCCAGAAAGCAGGAGTGTAGTAGCAAGAAATGACTTCCTCTCAAATTTAAGTAACATCAGATCAAAAATCATTCTATGCTCTTAAGAGTTCTGTTTGCATTGTGTTTAATTACTTTGTAACTCAGTAGAGAAATATGCCAAAATATATTTTGAACCGAATCAACTTTCACGTAAAACTTGAAGTGACTAATATCTTATCAAAACAAATTGAGTATACGCACACAAAAGGATTTATACTGTGGTTTTCTTGGCTTTAAGCCATTAGGACAGGCACAAGCAATTAAAAGTAACCTTCTAAAAATGGCCTCCAACAACTTTTAAGAAATGAGTCAGGTTTTGCCAGGTCATTGAACCATTTCCTTTCTTCATTAGGTTACTAAATACCAGAGGCAATACAGATCTCTGAGCCACAGCTCTTCTCTGAGGGGAAGTAGAGGTTTATAATCAGACACGATGTGGAAGGCTGAACAAATAGCCAAAGTTCTGCATAACTTTTAAGTTACTTAAAAGTAATAACGCACAACCACAAGCAGCCAAGATGCTTATGGTCCCTTCATTTCTTAACAGATGGTTCATTTTGAATAACACATTAACCTGATGTTAGAAGAATTTTGCATGTTCTTGAAACAAAGATGTATTGCCACTGTTTCAAAAAAAAAAAAAAAACTTGTGAAATGAATGGAAGAAAAATGTTCCAGGTACAGGTGCCAACACATATACACACATACAAAGGAACTTTCATACACGCACACACACAGGCAGATATAGGCACATGATTCTACCATGGCTAAACCCAATCATAGTTCTACTGATCCTATCAGTCTTTAATGCTCTCAAAAGTTTCCGACTGCCCAACACCTCACAAATCCTTTCCCTGCTGTACCAAGGCTCCATCACTCTCATCTTTTCAGACATACCCTCAGGCAGGGCAGGAGGGCACCCATACGACAGAGCATTTGAGGTTTTCTCAGCCTGCTGCCCAGCCATGTGTAAATGTGGCTTCTCTAGCCCAGAGGAAAATGCCACTTTGGGCAATAAATCCAAATGTACATTCCTGAAACATCACCATTCCTAAACCCACAAAACAGCTTGGCTTCTCTGGTCACCCTTACAGGAAATGAAGGTGAGAGATGGGGAAAGCTTCCTAACATCATATAAAACAGCATAACTATACTTTATGCAGTAAGAATCTTCTGTTTTCTCTTAAGCATCATGCAAATCTCAACAGTGTAATTAACAAAACACATTATCTAGTAGTAGCTCCTGATTAGCTCTTAACATTTTTGGATCTAATAAGAGCCACTGGAGCCTTCCCTGGAAAAAAGAACACATACCGTGTTTCCCCGAAAATAAGACACTTATATTTCTTTTTTCTCAAGAAGACACACTAGGGCTTATTTTCAGGGAATGTCTCCGCGCAGAAATGCATGGCATGGCTATGCAGATATGCTGTATAGCCATGCCCATTATTAGGTCTTATTATCGGGGTAGGGCTTATATTTAACAAATGCATACAAATCCTGCTAGGGCTTATTTTTTGGGTAGGTCTTATTTTCAAGGAAACATGGTATTTAGTCTGGTATACAATTTCAGGGGGTTCACAGACCCTTTTAAAGCCTATTCATGAACTCTCAGTGAAGCCCCCCTACCCTAGAACCTGAGGGAGGACACCTGAGTAGATGTCTATGTGCTGACAGGGGTGGAGACAAGCCCGGATGCTCTGCAAATCTAGAAAACAGTGGGCATCACATCCCAAAGCTTGGTAGGTGGCACTGGGCTCCTCCCCCTTCTCTTCTGAAGTATCTGAGTTTTGAGGATCCAGAAACAAAAGGCTGGAAAGCAACAATTTCATAGCTTTACTGATAAGAGTCCAGAGAAAATCCAAAAACAAAGCAACCCCACTTAGGCTTTGTTAATTTGGCTATTCTCAACAGACAGGCAGTCTTTCCCTTCACCGCACTCCACTCCTTTCTCCCAGCTCGCAAGGAAGTGAAGGCAAAGACACTGGCTTCAGATATGTCCCTAGGAAGCCTGCTGGAGGCCCTAAAAACTGTATTTGGATGATTAATTCTAAGCACCCCCACATTGGGGGGGCTGCAGGTGGGTGGCAAGCACCTGTGAGCCTTGAGGAATACTTGACAGTTGCCATCAGTCTAGGCAAAGCCAGACAGAGGGAGAGATGGAAGTTGGCAACACAGCAAATAAAGGGGTTCAAAACCTCCATCAGGCTCAGAAAGTCAGAAACTGGAAAGGAAAAAATGGTACATCTCCAGTTCAAACAGCCTGAAGACATCTACATCAGTGAATGCTCAAGTCTGACAGCCACATTTAAAGGTAGACATTAAATCAATACACTGCCTCACACTGAGCACGCTATCAAAACGTGCAGGGGAAGTTCACTAGGAAGCGGCAACTGTAAGGACTTGGCATTATGGGGTTTGCTTTCTGAATGCCTAAAGTACAGGCTGTCTGTGGGACATCTACTGTGTGTGCTTTAGCATTTAACGCCAGCTCTGTCCAACTATAAAGCTAGAGAAAAGTGAAACACACTGCATGTAATTATTAAGAGAGGAAAACTATTTGCTTCCAATTTAAATGTCCAGTTATTACAACTGCAAAAATTTAAGCTGATTGTGAAAATTTAGCCTTTGAACAAACTTGTGTTGAAAAGCCAGATTATAGGTTTAATCATCATAGGAACATAAACCAAAAGTCACAAACTGAAATCAACAAAATATATGTATGATTAGGGTCAAACTGAGGAACCGATTAAGTTCTGTATCTTTAATAAACATCTGGAGAACACTAGTAGCATAAATCACTATGTCATGTTGTCTCAGTGGAGTACAGTTCCTAAAAATCTATTCAATTTGACTGTTTAAAACCTCCAGCAAGAACTTAAACATAACCCACCATCCCATAGAGCTGCCCAGACTTATGCTAGTGGTAAGTCTGGCTAATAACCACTTTTTCCTTCCCTGTTTCATGAAGGAAGGGAAGAGAATGGCCTACATGAAGGGCCAATGTAAAAACAGTTAAACTAACAACTTCCCAACATGGGAGGCAAAAAACTTCATAAATCAATTTTGCTGTCATCTTCAGCATGCCGCTCAATGTGTCCTGCAGCATCCTGGGAACAAAAGAAAAGGACTCATGAGAAAAGGTGGTAGTAGAACAAGAGAAAGTCAAAGTTAAGGAAAGCCATATGTACACTGCATCTAGGATCTAATACATGAAAGGCAGGAGCCATTGACCTGAAACTACCATTTAAAGATGAGTTTTCTTAGCACAACAGTACCATAATAAGCTTCTACGTTCAGTTACTGGACTTGATACACCTAAAAACATTCTAGTTAGGCTCTTTCTAAAAAACTACCTAAGTCACCAATCAAAGCCTCATTAAGCCTGAACATGTTATTTAAAAAAAAAAAAAAAAAAGGTTTGTTGGCCTCTGCTCTGAGCAGTCTACTGAATCCCAGATTAACCTCAAGTCCCACCGATAAATACCTGTTTGGATCCTTTCCTAGCAGTGAAAAAAGCATCACAGTTCTTCCAGCGACATTTCAGAGTTTGAAAGTTTGGATTAGTGTGGTCAGTCAGCAAGTGTTGTTTTAAATGATCTACAACGCCAAATATCAGAGAGCAGCCGTGCCACTGGAAAGGAAGAGAATAAGGGGACTTGGTTAAAAAGAGTGCAGTAAACCACCAGAACTGGTGGCCCACTGTGGCTCGAGACCAGCCTGGGCAAAATAGTGAAAGCCTATCTCTAAAAAATAAACAGATTAGCCAGATGTGGTTCATGCCTGCAAGTCTCAGCTACTTGGGAGACTGAGGCAGGAGGTCACTTGACCCCACGAGTTCAGAGGCTGTAGTGAACTATGATCACACCACAGCAGTCTCCAGCATGAATGATCCTATCTCAAAAACAAAACAAGAACAACAAAAAAACCCCACCCTCTTGTACCCTGTAAGTACTGTGGAAGTAAAACATCCTTATTTTTAAATTTATCCTTGATTAGAAATACAACAAAGCCAGGGGCAACCAAATTAATTATCAATATTAGGAACCATGGAAGACTGAGGCTTTTGACACTTTGGTATTTTAAGAAGGGCAAGCACTGGCTCGGCGCC
>NW_003852445.1:9236909-9247288 GCF_000181295.1 Otolemur garnettii
AAAAAAAAAAAAAAAAAAAAAAAAGAAGGGCAAGCACTAAGGGTAGCCATTACATCTTGTGAGACAGATAAAAGGTTAGCAAATATTCATAATGAATTACAACAGAATTCAGTTTAAACCATATTCTTTTCTTACCATCCTAAAATTGAGTTTGTCTTATTCCATTTATCACAAAAAGCAAAGAGCTTTACAACAACACTAAAAGGATTATTCTGAACAATTCTAAGAACTATTGAGTCATAATCTTTTTCTTTTTTTGAGACAGAGTCTCACTATGTCACCCTTTTGTAGAGTGCTGCGGCGTCACAGCTCACAGCAACTTTAAACTCTTGGGCTTAAGTGAGTCTCTTGCCTCAGCCTCCCAAGCAGCTGGGACTACAGGAGCCTGCCACAACACCCGGCTATTTTTCGGATGTTGTTGTCATTGTTTAGCAGGCCTGGGCAGGGTTCGAACCCACCAACCCCAGTGTATGTGGCCAGCGCCTCAACCACTGAGCTATGGGCACTAAGCCTATTGAGTCATAATCTTGAAAATAAAAATGTCTGATAAGAAAAAGTATATTTGTGGAAATATCTGTTGCAGAAAACTATGCTCTCCACTCACCATCTTTTTTTAAATTGTAATATAAATTTGGTTCAATTCATGTTTTTTAAGTTTTGGGGGGAGGCTACTTCCACATCTTCAGGTAAAATTCATATATTAGTCAGGAAGCACAAAGACTCTTTGTCTTGGCTTTCCCTCATATACTTGTTTATAATAAATTTTGTGATTCTAATTCTAACATGTTCTTTCTTTCTTCTCTTTTTGAGACAGTCTCATTCTGTTACTTCTTGCCTCAGCCTCTTGAGTAGCTGAGACTATAGGCACCCACACAACCCCTAGCTAACATTTCTATTTTTAGTAGAGACAGGGTCTCATTCTTGCTCAGGCTGGTCTCAAACTCGTGAGCTCAAGCGATCCTCCCACCTTGGCCTCCTAGAGTACTAGGAGTACACACACGAGTCACCGCGCCCAGCCTAATGTGTTCACTTGTAAAAAATAATGCAAATTCAAGTTTTTCCTCTGTCGTACTAACTCACCTCTCTATCTATAAAACCAAAAGGTATTTTCCCTATTTCTCTAAAAAGACTAAATCATTATTTGTGTATCCTGATGTACAATAGACCCCTTCATCCATGATTTCACTATTTGAAGTTTCACTTACCGTGGTCAACTGCCATGCAAAAATATTTAACGAAAAATTCTACAATAATTCATAAGTTTTAAACTGCACACTATTCTGAGTAGCATGATGAAATTGTGTGCTGTCCTATTCCACCCTGCCCCAGAAGCGAATCATCCCCTCATCTATACTACCCACCTGTTACTCACTTGGTAGCTGTCTTAACTATTAGGTTAAAAAAAAAAAAAGCACAGTAATGTAGGGTTTGAACCATCTGTGATTCTGGGCATCTACTGGGTATCTTGGAACACATCCCACTGGGATAATAGGGCACAGCTGTACTAGATTTTGCTTGCCTTCACTGAGAAGACTAAAAAGCAAAGGCAGGAGCTGTACAGTGGCTCAAGCCTACAATCCCAGCTACTTGGGAGACTGAGGCAGGAGGGTCCCTTGAGCCCAGGTTCAAGACCAGCCTAGGCAATATAGAAAAGCCCATTTCATAAATAAATGAATTAAAAAACAAGAATGATCATATGTAAAAAGTTGAAAAGCAATTAGTCTACAGATAAGTCTAAAGTCAAATTTAGAAATGGGGAATGTCAAGTTCATTCCAATCCTGAAAAGGATGTCAGGGTCTCAGGGAAAAGAAATTCAGTCCCATAGACTTCTCTTTGGTCACTACCAATACTGCAGCTGATGAAAAAAAAATTAAGGCTCATAAGAAATAATGTGAAAGTTTTAAGGGTTTTTTTTTTTTTTAGACAGAGCCTTAAGCTGTCCCCCAGGGTAGAGTGCCCTGGCATCACAGCTCATAGCAACCTCCAACTCCTGGGCTCAAGCGAGCCTCCTGCCTCCACCTCCCAAGTAGCTGGGACTACAGGCGCCTGCCACAACGCCCGGCTATTTTTTGGTTGCAGCCATCATTGTTGTTTGGCAGGACCAGGGCTGGATTCGAACCCACCACCTTAGCTGTATGTGGCTGGCGCCTTAGCCACTTGAGCCACAGGCGCCGAGCCAGTTTTAAGGGTTATCATAAACTCCAAACCCAGTATAAAAATCACACAACTTAGCTTGGTGAACTGAGATTTAGAACTTCAAAACTATAAATTTTTATTTGTTTACTTCTCAAAAAGCAGCGAGAACAAAATCCAACCCCCTGATACTTAACATAGTACAATGTGAGTTATCTCACACTTCTGTATTGTTACTTTTTTTTTTTTTTTTTTTTTTTTTTGAGACAGAGCCTCAAGCTGTCCCCCAGGGTAGAGTGCCCTGGCATCACAGCTCAGAGCAACCTCCAACTCCTGGGCTCAAGCGAGTCTCCTGCCTCCGCCTCCCAAGTAGCTGGGACCACAGGCGCCCGCCACAACGCCCAGCTATTTTTTGGTTGCAGCCGTCATTGTTGTTTGGCGGGTCCGGGCTGGGGATTCGAACCTGCCACCTTAGGTGTACGTGGCTGGTGCCTTAGCCAGTTGAGCTATAGGCGCCGAGCCTGTATTGTTACTTTTATAAGCAAATATTGATTTACAATAACGCAAAACAAAAGAAAAATCAGCTTGGAGACAACCTCTAAGCAGATAATATTTATTTATTTATTTATTTTTTGGAGATAGTCAATCACCCTGGGGTTGAGTGCCATGGCGTTACTGCTCACAGCAACCTCAAACTCTTGTTCTCAAGTGATCCTCTTGCCTCAGCCTCCAGAGTAGCTGAGACTATAGCTGCCTGCCATAATTCCTGGCTATTTTCAGAGACAAGGTCTCACTCTTACTCAGGCTGGTCTCGAATTCATGAGCTCAAGCAATTTGCCTGCCTCAGCCTCTCAGAATACTAAGATTACAGGCATGAGTCACAGCCCAGTCTAGCAGACAGTATTTAAATATGCATTATAGTTAATCTTAGAATAGACTTTTCATTAAAGAATACAAGTATGTTATGTATAGTTAAAAAATAAGGATCTTAATGTTTAAGTCAGGGCTTTTAGTCAAAATAAATAAATAAGCAAGCAAGCTTCCTTGTCTTATCGTAGAAGGCATAAAATAGATGTTCAAAATAAAAATATTAAACTGAAGACAATGAAGATTTATAAATTAGCCTAAGGTTAACCAACTCTTAAGTCGAGTGATAAGAACAGTTTTACTCCTTACCCAACAGCGGTAGTTCTGCATCAGATTTAGCCTCACAGCCTGAATACTGCCATCGTAACATCCAGTATAAATCTGGAGAGAGAGAGGTTTATAATTAGTAGACCAAAACAGACACAAAAACTATACAACACTCTCAAAGTAAGAGTTAAAAGCTATTTGTAGCAGCTATCCTAAGAAAATACAACCTAAGCCAAAACCAGCTCCGAGTGCTAGAATGGCGAAGTATTTTCTTGTTCTTCTGGTCTAGGTACTTTGAAGTGGTGCTCCTTAGAGAGCCACTCTTGGGATGTGGCAGGGCTCAGAGGCACCCACTTATTCTTGAACTGGTGTAGCTCTGATTTCTGTCAGGTGCTGTATATCAGGCACCTGTATTTCATTGGAAGTAAAAGTTCTACTAGAGTTTGAGAAACATCCATTCTGGCTCAACCTCATAACTTAAGAATAAACCAAGGCTTGGCAGGATTAAATGAGTTAGTTTCTACTTTTAGATCTATTATAACTAGGCCACACTGGCCAAATCTCCTGACTCTACTCCAGTGTTCTAAAAAAGCACTACTCAACTTTTTGAAGCACCTTAAATTTGCCTTCTATTTAATGGTGGTATTAGATTTTTATTTTTATTATTTTAGCTATTAATATAAAATGAAATATTCAACACTGCCCCTGGGTTATTATTACTATCTCTTACTATTATTATGCCAAGAGATGGAAAGGTATTCAACAATGAGGCATATCAGAAACAGATGTCACTTTTGGAAGTGATAAGCATTAACATTTCAGTATATAGAATTTTTAGTAAATACATTCACAGGCAATAGTATATAATACTCACCATACTTTTATGAATGGTCATACACATAATCATGTCCTTGTGTCCTCCATAAACCTGCAATCGATCGTGGGACTTCAGAGAAAGGGGAAAAAAAGAAAAGGAGAATTAAGGTTATTTATACTTTGTCTTTAATAAGCATAATCCCTAAGGACCCTTGGTAAGTTTAAAACTATATCCAAGATACTCAGTTGAAGCACCAGTAGCATTCTAACAGAAATACAATCTAATAGCCTTCTATTAAGACCCACTCCTGGGCTCGGTGCCTGTGACTCAAGTGACTAAGGCGCCAGCCACATACACCTAAGGTGGTGGGTTCGAACCCAGCCCGGACCCGCCAAACAACAATGATGGCTGCAACCAAAAAATGTCCAGGCATTGTGGCAGGCGCCTGTGGTCCCAGCTACTTGGGAGGCGGAGGCGGGAGACTTGCTTGAGCCTAGGAGTTGGAGGATGCTGTGAGCTGTGATGCCATAGCACTCTACCCAGGGGGACAGCTTGAGGCTCTGTCTCCAAAAAAAAAAAAAAGACCCATTCCTGGCTGGGTGTGGTAGGTCATGTCTGTAATCCTAATACTACTCTGGAAGGCTGAGGTAGGAGGATCCCTTGAGCTCAGGACTTCAAGATCAGCTTGAGCAGGAACAAGACCCCATCTTTCCTAAAAACAGAAAAATCAGTCAGGTGTTGTGGCGGTTGCTTAGAGCCCCACCGACTTTGGGAGACTGAGGCAGAAGGATCACTTTAACCCAAGAGTTTGACTGTGGTTGCTGTAAGTTAGGCAGAGGCCATGGCACTCTAGCCTAGGCAACAGAGTGAAGACTATGTCTTTAAAAAAAAAAGACCCACTCCTCAAGGAGGGGTGCTGTTAATTAGAAATAATAAAACCAATTTCTTTATTATCAAAGTCTCAAACTTGAAGGTGTACACAAGGAGAACTACTTAAGTTTTAAGAGACCAGAGTTTCGCTCCAAAAAGCTCTGAAGTTTTGACACCATGAGCCTGACCAAATATCTCAGAGCAATGTTTCTGCAAGCATAGTCATAGGCCAGCTGTTTCATCATTCTCTAGCATGCTTGTGAAAAATGCAGATTCCTGGGCTCCACCCCAGCCTTGCTGTATCGAAAATCAATACCAAACTTAGGTAATCTCCCCAAATCACTAAAGCACAAAATACTGGATCTAAATTTTACCTGTAATTCATAGACGCGAACAAACTTATCCAGGCAAGCCGTCACCATTACTTTTCCTAGGATATTCACCACAGTCACTGCATGATTGTGACCTTTATAGATCCGTACAAGCTCACCAGTCTACATCAGAAGACGGGGAAGAGTCACTTTCAAAATCCTTTCCTACTTATGATTCTGTAATTCTAAGAGGCATAATTCCAAGTCAACCTGTACATGTGTGTAGCTATACGAATTTTAATAGCTGAAGTACTCCATAAGCATTTGTTACCTACCCAAAATACATAAAATATATTCTTATGGGGGGAACCTAATGTCACAGAAAGGGAAGGATCACAATTCCATCTGTATGTATTAATATTTTATTGAAGCTATGTATTTTATTAAAGCTATATATTTTATAGCTTTCAAAGTATTTTCACTTTTATCATTTCACTGGATCTAGACAAGTCCATTAGGTGAAATGATTGCCAGGTTTACAGACCAGGAACTGACTTTCCAAGAGCTATGACCTGCAAGTGGTCTCTCAGTTGTTTTACTTGTTCTATTTTAACTACATGTAATATACCTTTTAAGAAGCCTTAACTGCTCAAATTTAAATAAGGCATTCAAACTATACCCTACATAAAATTTGAATCTGTCCCCCATTAAAAATTTTGTTGAAGTCAGAATTTCTATGTTGTTCTATATTATCCAAGAGTACACACACATGAATTATTATGAATCCTTGCAAGAGATCTGAGGAAACCTTCAGACTTTAACCACCATTTTCTTCAAGATTTCTTTGTACTACCAATGTAACTTACGTGAATGTTGTGGGCGTGGACTGACTGATCACTGGAGCCACTGAACACAAGGTCATTCACCACCTGAAAGCAAAACATTCAATGAACCAGATTCTGCACAAGGTTCTTAGTTTCTTCTATAACTTGTAACACATTAGCAAGTTCTAATTTCCATCCTATTTGAGATGAGCATAAATTAGGTATAAAACAAGTTTCTCAAACAAATTTTCTCAACTGAAACTCTCCTACCAACCACTCTGATGAATTGACATGTATTACCAGGTCTGTTACCTCTCCAGAATTTTTGCCTAGGAAGGCATTAAAGTAAACCCACACTCTATAATAAAATACATTCTTACTATTTCTCAAATAAAAGTACATTACTTGGTGACCCAAACATAAAGAAAAGGCTTGTAATCTCCTTGCTCTTTTCAAGATGAAATCCTAAATAACGGATTGAACAACATGAGAAATGCCATTCAAATCCTTGAATTTGAGACAACTCTTACATCATACTTGCCTTCATGCAAAGAATAGTTTTGCTATGGCCCTCCAGAGTTCTGAGGAGCAGTCCATTCCGTGCATCACGTACACTAATGGTACAGTCATAAGATCCCACAACCAGCAGCCTTCGGGCACCTTCCTGAGCTGTGGCAAGGCAGCTGACTGCCCGAGGGCCATGGCATTCAAAGATCTCAAGCCGTTTGTTGTTCTGGAAAATAAACCACCACTATATAGAAAAGCAACTTAGCTAGAAAACCTCAAAATCAACTAACTAAAATTACTATCTTAATAAACTCTCAATTCTATGATCCCTAGTCAAATTCTCATACACTATGACCTTAACTGTTATTCCCACTCCAACCGTCTTTGCTGTGTTTGTGACCTCCCCTCCCCTGATCTAGTGAAGGCAAACTTGTATTATAAACTAATTTATAATTTCCACCCACTATCCTGATCCTCATTATAAACTGGTTCTCTTTTTATGCTTTCTTTCACTTCCCTTAAGTTAATGATAATAAAGGATCAACCTTTTTTTCAAACTATAGTATACGTTCCATGACACAGACCCAGGAACTCTTCTGCTGTTTTTGAAATCTAAAATTTACACACTCTATTTATCATGCTGTTTCCAAAAATATCTACTGTGAGCGGCACCTGTGGCTCAGCGGGTAGGGTGCTGGCCCCATATACTGAGGGTGGTGGGTTCAAACCTGACCCCAGCCAAACTGCAATAACAAAAACAACAACAAAAAAATAGCCAGGCGTTGTGCCAGGCACCTGTAGTGCCAGCTACTCGGGAGGCTGAGACAAGAGAATTGACTGTGCCTAGGAGTTGGAGGTTACTGTGAGCTGTAATGCCATGGTACTCTACCAAGGGTGATAAAGTGATTCTGTCTTTTTTGAAAAAAATTTTTTTTCCCTACTGAGAACTACCTTCTTAGACAATTTCAATAAGAGTCTCAACGTTTTCCCCTTTTGTTATTATGATGTTCCTCTGGCTTCTGGTTCTATGTCATCTCATTACATCATTTAATGAACTATAGAAGGCTTTACATCAGAATGGCATGGTCACATCCTGAATCCCCAAATATTCTTCTACGTAAGATTCTAGACTTCTTTCTGTCATCCTCCCATCAATCTCATTAATCAAGTCTCCCACTTCCCCTTTAGAAGCACTGTAGCTGCATGCATGGAGCAAAACTCTTACATACTAAGCAGAAAGCAACAGCTGGGAGTCTACAGAGCTGAGCAATGATTTTAGCCACCTTAAGTGCTGGGGGGAGAGACTAACTGGAGTTCAGGACCTAGTGGTGGATAGGCCCTGGTAAATAATTCTGGCTTTCTGCTGAGACCCCAGAGGCACTACATTCCTATAGTGTGGGCAAACCAGAAAAAGTGAAGCCTTATTTCATGTCTAGGCAGAAACTCTCAAATCTCTGTCTCTAGGTCCATCTTTGCCAGGGCTCTTTAACCATTTCAGGAAATTTTCCGTTTGAGTTTCTCATCACCTCCTTGCCTCAAAAGTCTTGCTCCTAATTTCTGTCTACCTCTTTAACATTAATGAATTTCACAAAACAGAAGAGAATTATCAATTTTTACCTTTTAAAATATTTTTAACTTATTCTCTCTTTTCCATTTCTATTGCCCTAATCCAATCTAATCAAGCTGATGGCACTTGTTTCCATGTAGAATATAAAAATCTTCATTAATTATTCTTCTGTGGTATCGTCCTATCAGGTGGACCAAATAACTTGGCACTTAATTCATGTAGGTGTCAGATTCTTCCAACTTTATTTTTAAGTTTCTTAAAGGTGGAACCATGACATCTTATTGGAATTTATAGTAGCATGAGCCAGCATGTACCATATAATGATTCTGCAACAGTAAGTATCCTAACATGCTGCTACAAAATGACTAGAGGATAGGGTACTACAGCTCATTGGTAACAAAACTATGGATTCCACCTCAGATTACCTCTTTCATCCACTCCCTTCTCTTTATCTTTAGTCTAACCTTTCATGTCAACTTTCACTACAAGGTCTACTAAATGGTTTACCTGCTTTTGCTAATACCAGTCTTTCCCAGTCTCATCAACACCACAGCAAATTTTTCTAAAATACAAATTGGATCATGTCTCTCATACTTTAAAACCTGTAAGATGACATCCAAATACCCTAACAAAGCACATTAGGTCAGCAAGAACTTACTAAACATTAATAGGGCCTATCATTTAACAGATGCTCAACAAAGGTTTGCCCAACGATTGCCTGCATTTGTAAAGTCAAGTCGGAGAAAAAAAAGAGAAAGGTCTGCTAAAGAATGAATTTAGATTGGTTAAGAAAGAAGGAGGATACACGGATGTTAAGGCAGACTGCTGACTTAGTTCACCTTACAGAATGGGCCACCTTCATGAAACCCTAAATCAGTTCCAAACCACACCAATGCCATAGTCAAAGGAATGTAACTTCATTTTTCATGGTGTTATTATTAAAATGAGATAGACTGGTTTAACCTGTGACTCATTATTTGGCCCCAAATCTTCAGGCTTGTTTTAATTTAGCCGAGTTACATTATGGTTCTGGCACATTTGACTCTAAACAGAAAGAACAGAGGATCTGGTTTCACTTACATCAGAAGGTAACAATTTTTGAGTCTCGACTAATTCTGTTGCTTCCTCAACAAGAAAACAGAAAAATGCCTGCATGCTACTTCTTCCTATATACGCTTATATTATTTTTAAGTGGAATTCAGCCTTCTTTTCCAAACCACTAACCTTTACGTTGAAGGAGACCACAGTGCCATTTGCCAGTCCAGCATAGAGGATTCGCCATCTATTGTGGAGGCAGAGGACCCGGTCTTCCAGCTGTAATTGCTCCATGCTCTCTCGGGTCTAGTAAAGTATAAAACATCTAATTAGCAGAAGGTAGTGGCAAATGAAATGTGAGAAACAATTTCTCCTGAAAGCAGAGTTTAAAATGATTCTTATGAGGAAGAAAATGTGGCATCCTCTGTTTTGTAGGGGACTACATTAAAACTTTTCCCCCACTTAGGGCAGCGCCTGTGGCTTAGAGGGTAGGGCGGCAGCCCCATATACCAGGGGTGGTGGTTTCAAATCCTGCCCAGGCCAAACTGCAACAAAAAATAGCCAGGCGTTGTGGCAGATTCCTGTAGTCCTAGCTACTCAGGAGGCTGAAGCAAGAGAATCAGGTAAGCCCAAGAGCTGGAGGTTAATTGTGAGCTGTGACGCCATGGTACTACCGAGGGTGACAAAGTGAGACTGTATCTCTAAAAAAAAAAAAAATTAAAAAATTAGGGTGGTGCCTGTGGCTCAGTGGGTAGGGCGCTGGTCCCATATACTGAGGGTGGCAGGTTCGAACCCGGACCCGGCCAAACTGCAACAATAAAAAAAAATAGCTAGCGTTATGGTAGGCACCTGTAGTCCCAGCTACTCGGGAGGCTGAGGCAAGAGAATTGCTTAAGCCCAGGAGTTGGAGGCTGCTGTGAGCTGTGACATCACAGCACTCTACCAAGAGTGATAAAGTAAGACTCTGTCTCTAAAAAAAAAAAAAAAAAATGTAAAAATTAGCTGGGCATGGGGGGTATGCACTTGTAATTCCAGCTACTCTGAGGCTGAGGCAAGAAGATCACTTGAGGCCAGGAATTCGAGGTGGCAGTGATCTATGATCATACCATCATACTCCAGTCTGGGTGACAGAGGAAAACTCGATTTCTTTTTTTTTTTTTTTTTTTTTTTTTTTTTGAGA
>NW_003852445.1:9247470-9257677 GCF_000181295.1 Otolemur garnettii
GCTGGGGATTCGAACCTGCCACCTTAGGTGTACGTGGCTGGCGCCTTAGCCGGTTGAGCTATAGGCGCCGAGCCGGAAAACTCGATTTCTAAAGAAAATTTTGTTAAATGGTTATGAAACTGTTTACATTAAGGTACAGTTCTACTATGCTAAATACTACATGTGTTAGAACCTACCCACTGAGCTACAGGCACTGCCCTATTTATTTTTTATTTTTCTTTTGAGACATATTGTCACTTTGTCACTCTTGGTAGAGTGCTGTGGTATCACAGCTCACAACAACCTCAAACTCTTGGGCTCAAGTGATTCTCTTGTCTCAGCCTCCCAAGTAGCTAGGACTATAGGCACCTGCCACAATGGCTGGCTATTTTTAGAGACAGGTTCTTGCTCTGGCTCAGGCAGCTCTTGATCCCATTAGCTTCGGCAATCCACCCGCTTCAGACTCCCAAGTGCTAGGATTACAGGTGTGAGCCACCACGCCTGGCCCTATCACCACTTTTTATTTCTGTGGACTAACCTACCTTAACGTCATAGCAGCGAATGGTGTGATCACTGGAACCCGTGTAAAGGGCAGCTTTCTTCCCAACGGTCTGAGTAATCAGGAGGCAGTTCACTTTTGAGGTATGGCCCTCAAAGACACCAATACATTTCCGGCTCTAAAATCAAGCACAGACCAGATTACTGCTTGTGGGAAATACAAGGATTAGATAATATTCCTCAAAAGAAGCTAAAACATTCAGTTCACTCCTGTATCCTCAGAGCCTAGAGTAGTACCTGGTACACCGAAGATGTTCAGTCAATATTTGTTCACAGACTGTCCAACAATCACATGCACTATGGTCGCAAGAATATGTTAGCTAAGCCATACCAAAAATGCTTAGGGCAATTCACCATAAGATAGACCAGAATTTGAAACAATGTTTAGGCCAAGGCTCCAACCTATGAACCAAGGACCTAGCAAATCTAAACTACAGCCAATTACATAGAAAAGTTGTGCATTTGATTAGCAAACAGCTTATGAGAATGCTCAGCAGTATTCAAAAATATGCTTTTGACAAGTCTTAGTGGCCCACGTGTGGTTTCATAAGGGAATATCCCAAATGTCATCTCTGTGAACAAATTGAGATTTAGAACGTGCATATATGTTACACAAACACACACATCTGGAAAGTTGAGAGTTCAACCCAATCGCCTAGATCTTACACTCAATTACCTGGTAACACTGTTTCCTTCATTCAATTATTCCCATTACTATTTCTATCACTAGCATAAAAGAAATTACTTATCTGTTGTATAGAGCACATTTTCTTGATTCACCACCTAACTCTTTAATTTTCACTGATTTCATTGATTTTAAATACTTTCGAGGTGTTTGCTCAGACAAGATGTTTCTAAAGTTTCTAGGCTATCATTGTTGATAAATAGAATTAGTTTGACATGTCAAATTCCAAACTCAAAAGTTCGTTCTTTTGAGAATAAACATCAAAGTGTGAGGTAGTAGAAAAGTGCTGTTCTCCTTAATAATTTGGATTCTATTATTTAATCAACTGTCAGGGATATACCCATCCCTCCTCTATTATGTAGCTGTCAAGCAACCAACTGCATCACCAGCTCCAGGGGCAAGACCTGACTGGCCCAACCCTATTAGTATAATCCTATCCTCCTCTGCCATAGGTGATTACTCACAGGATAAAACACAAAAGACCCTTTCCTGGTGGTAAGAGGGATAAACCCCAGCGGCTCCTGATATCTTGTGAGCAGGAAGGGAACCAACTTGTAAAAAGAGGAGACACCAGAGAAGGCATAGTTGAAAGACAAAAAGAAATTAAGTCCCCAGTGATCCTGCTGAGTTTCTGGAACAACTGTATCTATAGTCTAAAGCCTATACCCCTGAATAGCCAATAAATTCCTTTTATTGTTTAAGAAGGCATGAGCCAGATTTTCTAAAACCTGCGACCAAAAACATTCAAAATATTATATTAACTTACCACCAGATTATAAACTCGGACAGTTTTATCCGCAGAACATGTATATAGTAAGTTTCCAAATATTTGAATTGCATTCACTGCAGCTTCATGCCCCTCAAAGTTTCCTTCTGTGGGCTCATCATCATCTCTAGGCTCTGAAGATATTTCTAGAAGCAAGAATAAGTTTCAGAGACTTGGCTGCTAGATCTGAAAAGATACTCAAAAATCAAAACCTTATTGGTTCCTGGATTAAACCAAAAGATTGTCTTAAAACCCAGTTCCCTTAGAAGAATACCACAATGTTCTTTTTTTTTTTTTTTTTGAGACAGAGCCTCAAGCTGTCCCCCTGGGTAGAATGCCGTGGCATTACAGCTCACAGCAACCTCCAACTCCTGGGCTCAAGCGAGTCTCTTGCCTCCGCCTCCCAAGTAGCTGGGACCACAGGCGCCCGCCACAACGCCCGGCTATTTTTTGGTTGCAGCCGTCATTGTTGTTTGGCGGGTCCGGGCTGGGGATTCGAACCCGCCACCTTAGGTGTATGTGGCTGGCGCCTTAGCCGGTTGAGCTATAGGCGCCGAGCCTACCACAATGTTCTTTAAAATTCTTCACTATGAAGATTCCATAAGGGCGGCGCCTGTGGCTCAGTGAGTAGGGCACCGGCCGAATATACTGAGGGTGGCAGGTTCAAACCCAGCCCCGGCCAAACTGCAACAAAAAATAGCTGGGTGTTGTGGCGGGTGCCTGTGGTCCCAGCTACTTGGGAGGCTAAGACAAGACAATCACCTAAGCCCAAGAGCTGGAGGTTGCTGTGAGCTGTGATGCCGTGGCACTCTACCAAAGGCAACAAAATGAGACTCTGTCTCTAAAAAAATAAAGATTCCATAATAAAAGATAAAGCAGTATAGACCTTTTACTTAGGAAAAAGACAGGTACTTATATAATGAGCTTTTGTGTGATACGTGGAAGGCACTCAATCTTTCCCATACCATCTCCCCTGCTTTCAAACAGTTATTTGAGTAAGGCATTAATCCTTAAGCAGTTCCTTCTCAAAGCATAAATCCCTAGAGCCAGTGAAACCTTAATTGGTTGAAGAGATAAGGGAGCCAGATAAGAAAATAAGAAACTAAAAAAAATGAGAATTTGAGGTTTTAGGGATATTGGAACTGCTGATGGAGACAATCCTCTTGGTGATAAACCACTTCCCTTTCTCCTATTCTATAAACGTATTTAAGAAGATTTAAGCCCTCGCTTTCATATTTGTAAGACTTTTTTCCCCTTCCTGTGGATAATCTAAATAAAATGAAACAACCAATACCTGAAGAGTTCTTTGATGCTTTTATGGAAGTGATCACAGTCTGAGTTTCTGCCACTCTACAAAATAATAGCAAAAGTCTTTTTAGAATCTATGTAAACAGGACAGGTAGGTAGTAAAATTAAAAATTTCCTGACTCAAATGATTTTTCTAAACAATAAGCAGAGGAGAGATATAAAAGATGTTTTTCATCTGAAATTTCTATATGAAAGAAGAGCAAATTTAATATTTATAACATAGAAGAGAAAACAGAATATCTCTACTGCCAAGGTTTCATTCTTCCATATCTATAACCACTACTGCTTTCATGTTAATTCTGATTCATAACTAAGTTTTATTTTTATTTTTTAAATGGAGGTTCATGCCTGTAATCCTGGCACTCAGGGAGGCCAATATGGGAGGGCTACTTGAGGTCAGGAGTTAAGAGACCACCCTGGGCAAGAGCAAGACCCTGTCTCTACTACAAATGGAAAAATTAGCCAGGCCTTGCGGTGGATGCCTAGTCCTAGCTCCTCAGGAGGCTCAGGGAGGATGATCGCTTAAACCTAGAGTTTGCAGTTGCCGTGAGCTATGATGCTGCTGATGCATTACACTCAGGGCAATAGAGACTCTGTCTGAAGAGGAGAGGGAAGGCGAGGGAAGGGAAGGGAAGAGAAAAATAGTGAAAGCAGTTCAGATTGGACCAATGTAATTATGCCTTACCTTACAGGGATGCCATCCTTATAGCGAGTGCCAATCTCACTGGTAGAGCTCACTTCATCACAAGCAGAACGAGAAGTTTCTGGTGGGTTTTGCTCTGCCGAGTTCCAAACATCCTTTTTAGATGGACTGTCTGGTTTCTCTTCTCCAGATTCAGAAGAATCAATGGCTACGATTTCTAACTGAGGATTAGGAATTTCTAGGACTTCCAGAGATGAGTCACTATCTGGCTCATCTCTGACACTCTCCTGCTCCTGCCCAGCCCTGATATCTTCCCAAGCGGAGATTGTTACTCTCCCTGCTTTAGACAACTTTCCAGTTTTTACTTTCCTTACAGGTTTAGCAGTAAATACATCCTGTTCAGTGTCACTATTCTCAGGAACATGGGCAGCCCGTAGCATTTTCTTCTTTCGAAGTTTCTTTTTTTTCTTATTTCCTCTAGTTTCAGCTGATGTCAGAGTGGACTCTGCCTGTTGCTCAGGCTGGTCAGCTGGAGAGTGGGGTTCCTTCTCCAAAGGGGCTTCTGAAGCAAAAGATAATCTTAGAAAAGAACTTGTATAAGCTTCAGATCCACTGTTGACTTTGGCTGGCTCTTCACCTTCTCTTTTCATGCTAGGAAGACCAGCTGATTGGGAAGAGGGAGGGGTTTCTCTGTTTCTGGTATTCCCTTGTTCCACAGAAAACTTCACGTCTTGGCTAGGCTCATGGAAACTTTCTGTTAGCTCTGATAAGGACAACGTAGCAGTGAAGACTGGATAAACTGGACAACTGTCACTGATCTCTCCTGAATTAAGAAGAATAAAATCACTGCATCTTTTTTGTGTGTTTAGTGTTAATAGTCGCAAACTGCAAATTATTTATTACGGTTAGATCTCCACCAAATGTTTCAATGATACGGTCACAAAACCATGACTATTACAGCTGTAATCCCACCCCTCAGTTTCCCATAGCCCACACATTCCTGTTATAGCACTTACTACACTTTGCCTTGTATTAATCTCAGAAATAACATGCATGTCTTATTCTCAACAAAAACTCATCGTTAGCAAGAATTGTGTCCACTGACTGGGTGCCCATAGGTCAGCGGTTAGGGCGCTGGCCATACACACAGGGACTGGTGGGTTTGAGCCCGACCCAGGCCTGGTAAGTAACAATGACAACTGCAACAAAAGAGGAGCCGGGTGTTGTGGTGGGCGCCTGAAGTTTCAGCTACTTGGGAGACTGAGGCAAGAGAATCACTTAAGCCTAAGAGTTTGAGGTTGCTGTGAGCTGTGTGACATCACAGTACTCTAACGAGGGGGCGACATAATAAGACTGCCTCAAAAAGAAGAAAAAAGAAAAAAGAACTGTGTCTATTGATCTTTTTTCTTCGCCAGGCACAGTGGCTCACTTCCTAGCACTCTGAGAAGCTGAGGTGGGAGGATTCCTTGAGCTCAGGAGTTCTAGACCAGTCCAAGCAAATACAAGACACCATCTCTACTAAAAAGTAGAAAAATTAGCTGAGTGCTGTGGTAGGCACCTGTAGTCCCAGCTACTTGGGAGGCTAAGGCAATAGGATCACTTGAACCTAGGATGAGGTTGCTGTGAGCTATGATGCCACGGCATTCTGGCCTGGGCACCAGAGTGAGACACTCTCAAAAAAAGTCCAAAACAACACCTCCCCCCTTTTTCTTGTTTTAAATGTCTACATATTTAATACCACATTTTATTCTTAGTAGTCACTTAACTATCTCCTTAGCTGATGTGTTTTCACTATAACTTCTTAGAAGTTTGCATTTTATATTTTATACACACCCATCCAATTTAATCTATTAGTAGATTAAAAGTCAGCTGACTTAAAAATGTCCATCTCTTTTGACTTAGTTATCTCATGTCTAGGTATTTAAATTGATGAAATAATCACAGATGTACTCAAAGACATACACAATGTAGTGTTATATAAAATATTAAAAAAGTGGGAAAACTAAATATTTGAAAAAGGTTTATTATATAAATTATTGCACATCCAGATCATGCAACTATTCACATATTACACAACTAGCAAAATAAAGTATTTTAGATGAATTATGACACAGGAAAATGATCATGATATATTAAGTGAAAAAAATCGGCTCGTAATATACTATGATTCCTTCTTGGTACGAACTCTACATGAAAACATACAACACTTAATGACTTAAGAAAGCCTGAAACAATACACAACAACATGACCTTCTTTTTAGTTTTTTTTTTTTTTACAATGAATATGAATTACTTTTATAATCAGGAAAAGAAATCTTATTAGCTTTTTTTCCAAAAAAATTAGCTTAAAAGGTCACTGTAATACTTCTTTACTTTTTTGTTTAATCCTAGATACTATCCGTGTAAAAGTAACTTAAAATTTTATATGATAGATAATACACATGTGATAATTGCTATCTAGATAAGTACTGCCAAGTCTGGTATCAAAATCTAGGATAATTCTTCAGACTTTGTTTTCACTTAAGAAATCACACAATGCCAGTGTGTTTGACTTAAATTTCAACATGGCACTACTATAATTATGCAAACTTCCAGTAGGATTTTTAAATGGCTTAAATGCTAACTGGGTAAATGCAATTTCATAAAAATAGCCAAAACCTTGGCTATTTCTCAAACCAACCAAGTTCCTATTACATATTTCAAGCTGCAGAGCCCTCTGCCTTCCATGATGACACCTGCCTCGCAGGCTTATTAACCTGATTTGTATTTGCGATGATAAAGACAGTTTAGTGCTAAGAAATTCAGAGGATATACCTTATCTAGAAAATTGGCTGAACTTCAAGCCCATTTATCTCACAAAACCAGACATATTCTGCACCTATCCTAATAAAAAGAACATTTTAGGTGTTAACACAAAGTCGACTCAGTGACCCTTGATCACAGAAAATTAAAGAAAAGTTAGAAATATTTAAATTTACATTCTCTGAAATATTATAAAATAATCCTCCTATAAGAAGGGAATTTCAATGAAAAATTAATTGCAATTACTTTGGTTTTAATTAGTAAGTATGGCTTTACATCACAAGTATAAAACTGCCCTAGTCTTACTACAGGGATGCCCTTAACCCAGAGAAAAGCTTACATACTATTAGCTTGCAGTAATTCCTTGGACACATTGCAAGCAGAACCTTGTGACACAGCATTCACATTCTCATCTTGTCCGGGAGACATAGGCTCTTGTTTAATCTGAACTGATGAGTCTGGAGCAGGGCCACTGCCATGGGGTTGGAAAGCAGGAGATGTGGTTACTTGAAGAGGGGTTCCAGTGGATGACGGTGGCACATGGGAAGATGGAGCCTCCAGGAAAACTGGGAAAAGGGGAGCAGGCAGCAGTGTGACATCAGATGTTTGAGATCTACTGTTCCTTTGTTCTCGTGTGAGGCTATAGGGAGCTTGGTCTGGGTGCTCAGCAGGTTCATATGTTTCTAGAATGAGAAACATACATACATACAGATGCAAAAATGTTACCTGAAAAGTCACTTGTTTCTGAGCCAATCTGTATTTAAAGATTAGAAGAGCATTTTAAATAATTAGGATAATTTCTCATAATCCTTTAAAATAGAAGTCATACAGCCTATGCGACCACTTACAGGCACACACAGAACAGGTAGCAACATTCTAATTTGTCAAATTTCAACTGATGTATCCAAAGTTAGTAGGTTACTAACAAAAGAATAAAGATTTGAACCCAGATTGTTTGATTCCTAACCCAAAGCTCTTCCTGTAACATACTGCCTTTATTGCTAAAAATCTTTGGGATGTATAGTTTACAGGCCTTTCTAGAGGAGGACAGGACCAATGAGACATTAGAGAAACCACGTGACCCTTTCCTGACTACTTTTCATTTCCCTGTAAAAGAGAACAAAAAAGTAACAAGCTGTAGAGGGCCCAATCCATGAGATGTCCTCTGAATACCTTGTAGTCCCTGTAGAATCTGTATTCTATGGGTCCTCAGTGCACTCATCTCCATAGTTATCTAAAAATAAAGTATTTTGTTAAGCATGTTGAAATCCAACTTGTATCGTCTTCCAGTTTCCCCACTTTCTCTCTGTGTCTTGATTGAAAATCTCAGAGTGCCCTGACCACTCTGTGACTCAGCTGGAAGTTTTTCTCAGCAGGTTTAAACCCAAACCGGGGTCTTGGTCATTCCCAGGCACTGATAAAGGTAACTAGGTTTTTGCCCAAACCATTGAAAGAAACTAGTCCCGGGCCCTGAGCCAAATTCCTTATTAAACCATCATAAAAACTCCATATCCTGGCCCCCTTGTTGTGGGCATACCTATATGGAACACCCATTTCTTACTGTCCATTATACCCCACGCTGCTGCTGCAGCTGCAGCCCGCTCTGTACCCCTCTGGACTGACCACCCCTGGCATTTAGTGCTTCTTTCTTTGGAATGCCAACGGGACCCATCCTGGAATAGTTTGGGGCACTCCTTTATGGGAATTCCTCTGCTGTTTCTTTTAGGGCAATTCCAGTCACAGTGTTTAGCAGGATGAAATACAACTTCGGAGATGATCTACTTTCCCTAAACCTATGTGCTGTTACCTGTTGCTTGAGCATGAGTAGCCTCTGAACTTCAACATAAGCTGTCTGAAGGGCTGCACGGGCCTGTAGAAGATTGTTATCCATGCACTGCAATGACTTACTTAGTTCTTCCTCCCTTAAAGAAATAGTCAGCAGCTGGTCAACCTGAGAACGTTCTGTCAAAAGAAACCATAAGAAGAATCTATCAGTTTATTTATGAGACAAGAGTCTCACGCTTCATCCTAGTCATGAGAGTGGTGTGGCGTCATAGCTCACAGCAACCTCAAACTCCTGGGCTCTAGAGATACTCTTGCCTCAGCCTTCTGAGTAGCTGGGACTATAGGCATCTGCCACAATGCCCAGCCAATTTTTCCATTTTTAGTAGAGATGGGGTCTCTCTCTTACTCAGGCTGGTCTCAAACTCCTGAGTTCAAACAATCCTCCAGTCTTGGCTAGTATTACAGGCATGAGCCACCATGCCTGGCCTGGAGGTTCAATACTGGAGACTTCCTTTGAGAGAACAGTTTCTCAAAGGCCTGAACTACACCAATTATTTAAGATAAGCCTTTATTTTCTCAATAGGTCACTGGAGAGTCATCAAATCTCACAAAATATTCAGTCAAATCTGACAATGCTAGAAACCAAAAAACTTGGCAAGATGGAGGTACCTCACAGGTTCAAGTGTACCATCACATCCTACTGTCTTACCTAATCACCATCTTCCACCACTACCTTTCCAGGTGAAATCTCTGTCCCACATCAATCAGTTGTTCCAAGTTTCATTTCCCATTCTTTCTTTGTCTTCCACCCTCTTCACCCAGGGCTTTTGCCCACACTGGACCTTAGACCTAGACTGTTGCACTCTCCTCCCAATCTGTATTTTTCTAGTTTGTTAGCTTAAAATAGTTCTTTGTATTAGAGAAGGCTTCCTGAAGAAAATACAGCTTTGAAAAAAGTACACTTAACTTACCCTAAATATTCTACTATGCATATATATTTATCATTATTATGTCTGTCTCTTTCCCAGTCATCATGCCAACATCTTTCTCCTAGATGCCAAATTTATATATACAACTATCAACTATCATATCTCTCTACCCAGGTGTCTCAAAGGTCATTTAAGTCTAAAGCTCCATAGAGAACTCATCAACTTGCTCCTACACAGAGTTTTCTAGCTCTACAAATGATACCATCATCCACTTGGTTGCCCCAGCCAGAAACTGAGCTTGTCCTTGACTTTTCCCTTATGTATTACCTCCACTCACCCACAGCTCATTAATCTCTTCCTGTACTAGCCCTTCTATTGGAACAGGGCTAGAGGCAATGAAAACTTAAGAGTCACAGAAATGTATCAGTGAGGAAGCAATGCTATAACCTCTTCTTAATTAACTTTACAAAAATAACCAAGATGCCTCAAAAACAGAAAGTGAGAGAAACAGTTATACATGGCCATCTGAGGTAATGAAACTTTCTCACTTTATACTTTCCAAGAGATATATTACAGGCATGAGCTGTAAGCTAAAGACCTGTAGCTGCTCACAGGTCTATGTGGCATCATATATTTCTTCTATAGTTGTAACTGGGTGTTGTAGGAAATCAATTTTCTGTTTTTTTTTTTTTTTTTGAGACGGAGCCTCAAGCTATACCTCTGGGTAGAGTGCCATGGCATCACGCTCACAG
>NW_003852445.1:9258111-9271020 GCF_000181295.1 Otolemur garnettii
TGTGAGCTGTGATGCCACAGCACGCTACCCAGGGGGACAGCTTGAGGCTCTGTCTCAAAAAAAAAAAAAAAGAAAGACAAAAATAATATCAGTAAATAACAAATGGATGATCAATGTTTGATAACCACAAGTTATGCTCTGCTCTAAGTTGTTAAAAAAAAAAAAAAAAAAAGCAGGTTGGCAGAGCTCATGTCTATAATCTCAACACTTTGGGAGGCCCAAACAAGAGGATCACTTTGGGTCAGGAGTTTGAGGCTGCAGAGAGCTATATCACACTACTGCACTCTAATTTGGGTGACAGAGCAAGAGTTTGTCTCAAAAAAAAAAAAAAAAAAAAAACTTCATAAAAAACCTGAATTGCTATAAGAACAACTTTCTATCAGAGTATTCTGTTGCATACCTTTCTTTCCTTTAATTTTCCTTCTTTTATTTTTTCTCTCAAGACTTGGGAGTTCAGGAGAAGATCCATCCTGAGGGATAAAGAAAATTGAATAACAGTAAATATGTAACGGCCATTATCCAAGAAGAGGAAAAGGAATCAATTCTAAGATAGCTGTAACCCTATTCTTCACTATTGCTACCATCTTTAATAAGACTGTGCGAGTCTCATACACATGGTATAAATTCAAATTTTAGGTGAATAAACGTATCTGATAAGAAAAAAAAAAAAGAATCCAAGGTCAAATCCTTAGCATCCTAGAGGTGGTAAAGCCCATGGAGCTTAGGCCAAGTATTCCATTTGGTGAAGCAGGGCACAGACAGAAGCGTGGATAAAGCCAGTTCCATCTTGACATAGTCTCTACTTTAAATTTCAGCAAGAAAAACTTTTACAACACAAAGCTAAACAGTCTATGAGACAAGCTTCAAGACATTACCTTAGTCATAAGACAATCTGTCAACTTAAAGTATATATCAAACCATCTGACAAAATCTACTACGTAATGTCTAGCTGAAAGGAGCAGAGCTGGAATTTAAAGTAGGTCTAAAACCCCATGCCCTCATCTGCTCTCTCAGGATTACAGAAAAGAGCTCATTTTCTGGCAGTGTCACATTCCAGATTCTATCATCACTTGAAACTTTTTCTTTTCAGAAAGGAATCCAGAGCAGGTTAAGCATTATTAGTGAAAAAAATGCCAGAAAAGCATAAGTGGTGGCTGTGAAAGAAAAGATTCTTGAAGGCCAGGCAGGGTAACTGAAGGACAAAAGATAAAGTAACCCAGACTAAAAATACTATAGTGCTCATACAGTTGCACGCTAGTAGTGTTAAAATCATGTTAGTGTTAAGCCTAGCATTTCTAGATCCAACAGTCATTAAGTTCCCTAAAAATGCAACAGGAGAATGCCTTTCTTCAATACCAGTATAGAATGCACCTATAAAAACAGATTAAGTTATAGTTGAAGATGTGACTTATCCTTGGTCAGATGATATAAAGAATCACTGGCTTGGAGACTAGTTTTAGAGATGACTTCATATTTTCCTGGTACTGTACATTCATATTAGGTTACATCTAATTCAGTAGAATTACTCAGTGAAAGAAATAAGTGGAACAAAATTAAGAGCCTTACAATTCTTCTATTATTTCAGAGTTGAGAGACCCACACTCCCAGATACTCAAGACAAATTAAAACTTAAACTTAAACCTTCCTTCTTTTTTTTTTTTTTTTTGCAGTTTTTGGCCGGGGTTGGGTTTGAACCTGCCACCTCCAGCATATGGGGTCAGTGCCCTACTCCTTTGAGCCACAGACACTGCCCCCTACATTTAAACCTTTCTTATAAATGACCACGTTGCCACATGAGACGTTCTAGAAAAATCATAGGAAATCATACTCACTCCAGTGGCTCTTCGTTTCTTTCTAATACTGTGGCCATCATTTTGTTCAGCACCAGAGGTACAGCTACTATCTGTGGCTGCATCACCTACACTGGAGACTGCAAGGGCTGAGGATACATTTGATGATAGGGAATTTCCTTCTCCATTACTCTCCTGGGCATTCTGATTCTCTGAAGGTGGTGAGGCCCTCTCTCGGCTGTTAAGGTCTTCTGCTGAATGCATCAAAGGTATTAAATGATCAGAGGGTAACTGTGTACTGTGTCGCCTTCGGGTAGCTACATTTTCGGCCCTTTCACCTGTTCCGAGGGAAGTGGCCAGAGGTGCCACTTCCTGTTTAAGGTGCATAGCAGCTTTTTGACTCTCTGCAGTCCTCAGTGGGTTGCTAGGAGAAATCAGCTGCTGAGGCTCATTTTCTTTGCCTGTGCCTTCCTCACTGAAGAAGCTGTATACAGAAGGAGCCCTGTCCAGGATCACACTGCTCTCAGAAAGGCTTCGCTTTCTTGCCAATCCAGGGGATGAGGAAATAGAAACACTTTCCCATTGGAATCCTTCTAAATTGGACAGATCAGCCTCCCCATCCAAATCCAAGACCTCCTGTTCATTTGGCACGAGAGGCACCATTTCTATGCCAAACCTTAAGAAAGGAAGAAAAAAAAAAAACATAAGCTTAAGACATGGTTGGGAGGAGGGGTGCCACGTTAATGTGCCGAGCTCTGTTAACCACTGAGGTTACTAGAAAGAAAAAGATGGTTCCTGTCCTCAAGGAGTTCACAGTCTAACAAGTGATTCAGATATAAAGTAAATATCAAGTGACAAGTACTAGATTACAGATTTGTGAGAACAGATTTGAGGGAATAAAAATTGAGAAGTTTATTTCATATGAAGCTCTAAATCTATAATACAGTACATAATTTTTAAAAGCAAAAAACCAAAACAAACACTGTTTTATTGAGCACTTACAAATGCCAGGCACTATGCTACAAGCTTTAAGACACTTATAATCTCAAGTACTACTCAAGGTATGAAAAAGAAAAAGGGGGAAAAACAAATTCATTATTTCAACAAGGACAAGAACGTCCCCTAAACCTGGAGGCCTGTATCTTATAATGCAGCAGAATTATGATATCTGAGTAGCAAACCTATGTTGAATATGGCTTTACTATTCAAAAAGTCTAGCATCTCAACATGAGATGAACAGCCAAAATATTAGAAAAGTGCTTAAGAGAAAGCATTTTGTAGTAACTATCCATAGGTTCTAAGTAAAAGGTAATGAGAAAGTTATACTTAAAGAGTTGTACTAATTCCAAAATTAAGATACAGAACAAGACACAGATTTATAGACATACTTTTTTGGTGCACTTTCTAGCCTCTATAAACCAAAGTGATGGATTTACCGATGATTTTTTCCTATGTCCCCGTCTGTTTCTCAGGTAGGTATGCTTCTGTTTTAACCTGTATTCCCTACTAATAAAAACTTTATTCTGTCTGTCATAGAGTAGCAGTTACTCTTTGATAGTAAATCAGACATCTACAATGGATATTTTTAGCAAACATTTAATTAAACGAAACAGGTAGAATTCTCTTTACCAGGGTCAAAGGATAACTTTAAAAGCAAGCAAGAAAAAAAGATACTGAAAAACAACACACACCTGGGTAAGCCTTTGCCCAGCTCTTGCTTTTTCTTGGTTACTTGCTGAATGACCTGTTCCCAGTTGACATTTCTCCGAGAGGCATTTAGAATCTGTCGTAGGGTTGGCTTGAGTCCAGATTCCTTCTCTGTCTCATTCTTTCTATGACCACTAATATTGCGAATGCGGCGAGCACTATTGAGGTTTGGTTCGGGAAGGTGTGCTCCAGTTTTGCTCTTCAAACTTATGTGCCGGGTTAGATCTCTCTGGAGTGAGGCAGGAAAGCCGAGCTTACTTAGCTCAGGCAGGACAGGGCCTGAAGGCTGACTGGTATCGCTTTTTTGAAGCTCTGCATCCAAGATAGTACTCTCAAAACCATCTGTTTCAAATGTTACATGAGATTTAACAGGGTCATTAACCTGCGCATCCTCCAGAGAGGTTTTCAAGTCTACCAATAAGCTGGGTTGGCCACTGGATCCGGATGCCATTTGCAACTCAGACTCTTTCTGGTCAATTGTGGAATGACATGGGGCTGTGGGTAGTTTCGTAGATGTTTTCAGGATTTGGTCATCTCCCTCTTTCTCACCAGCAGTATGAGTGCTACAGGATAAAATTTCTGTAGCTGCAGACCCCAAGGTTCCCATTTTTGTTCCATGCTCTTCTGTGTCAGATGTCTCTCCATCACTTTCATCTTCTAATGCATGTACTTGAAATTCAATTTTCAAAGATCCTTTTTCAGATTCTTCTACATTTCTACTTGCTTTTGCATACTTCTTGGTCCTTTTACAAGTGCTAAGAAGTGGATTTTGCAATGACTCATGGCACTGTAGCACCTCTTTGGCTTTTTGTAACGTTTCATTTAAATCATCATCAGATTCCTTTTGAGCTTCAAAAGTACTTTTATTAGCTTTTAAAATACAAGGACTTGAACTATGCAATTTGGATATGTAAGAATCCTGGTTATCTTCCCCAGTGGGTTTGTTCAAGGGATGTGAGTGCTCTCCAGGGAAAAAGGAATTAGTTTTGGTGTTTTTTGAGGGAAACTTTGAATCTTGCTTTTGAGGAAATGATTTAGTGGCTGGAAGTGAAAGAAGTGGGAATTTCAATGATGGCATCTTAGCTGAGTTATGCTCTTGTTCGGGTTTTTCTGTAATGGGGCCATTTCTCGCCGCCTCATAGGCAGCAGTGCAGTCAGAAGTGGCTTTGTGACTAAACGATAGCATTTCTTTCTGTGTTTTGAGTGTTCGGGAGTTATTTGTTTCATAAGGTTGGAGTTCTTGTGTTCCTGTGGCTAAAATCAAGCTAAAATCAAATAAAGGCTTATCTGTCACTTCTGACTTGTTACTAGTGACTTCTTTTAAACCCGACTGTAAATCCAGAGTCTTCTGGGAAGGGTATGGAGTCCAGCGTTGGGGCTTTTCCCTTGCCCCACTGCCATTCTTTCCACTAACTTTGGAAGCTGCAGTATCTGTTTTCTTAGTGCTTTGGTTTTCTGGCTGCTCAAAACTGAAGTCGAGTAAGCCTTCAGAAGAAAATTTATCACTTGTAAATCCTTCAGAAGGACCTCTACATGTGGAAACTGTACCAACTTTGTCATTTTCTTTCCGCTGCCAAGTATATCTCTGTTGATTGTATTTGTTTGACTTATTTGATTTCTTGTTCCATAGCACAGTCATGTCTTCCATTTGACAGTTAGAATTTCTGCTTCTGCCTGGTTGAAATCTGTCTCCTGGGCCACTGTAATTCCAGGTATTTGTACTACGTACATTGGATTTCCAGTTTCCGTTATTGTTGTTCATATGCCAACTGGAAAAGCCACCTGTTCCTTCAGAATGCCAACTGGAATTCCTTCCTGTACCATTATGATTCCAATCTACCATTCCACTATTTGAATGCCAACCACCTCCAGAATTACTATGACTGTGAAACCAAGTTGAGGAGCCTCCTGCAACACCATTATGCCACCCAGAACAACCTCTTGGTCCACCATTATTCCTCAAAGGATGTGGAAAGCTGTTTTTCCTACTATTATTAAAGCCATCTTTCTCCCATTTCCAATCCCACTGTGGGGGTCCACGATGATGCCATGTTTGCTGACTGTAACTCTCTCTGTCTTTGTAAGGAATTCGGTCTTCTCGTCTCCGTTGGGGTCGCCTGTCATCAGAGTTTATTTCTTGGCTGCTATTGGAAGGTTCACCTTGTCTGGGAAAAAAAAAAAAAAGTTCTTCATTAATGAACTAAAAAACTTCTTATATTTCCTTTCAAGACACAACACACCAAATTTCCCATTTTTTTTTCTTTCCTTTTTATTTTTTTAAGAGATAGGGTCTTGGGGGGGGGTGCCTGTGGCTCAGTGAGTAGGGCACCGACCCCATATACCGAGGGTGGCGGGTTCAAACCCGGCCCTGGCCAAATTGCAACAAAAAATAGCCAGGCATTGAGGCAGGTGCCTGAAGTCCCAGTACTTGGGAGGCTGAGGCAAGAGAATCGCTTACACCCAAGAGTTTGAGGTTGCTGTGAGCTGTGTGATGCCACGGCACTCTATGGAGGGTGATAAAGTGAGACTCTGTCTCTACCCCCCCAAAACAAACAAACAAAAAAAACAAACCTAAAGAGATAGGGTCTCATTCTGTCACCCAGGCTGGTCACAATCATAGCTCACTCCAGCCTCAAACTCCCGGGCTCAAGTAAAAGCCTCACCTCTGCCTCCCAAGTAGCTAGGACTACAGGCACCTGCCACCATCTCTGACTAATTATTTCTATTTTCTATAGAGATAAGGTCTTCTTGTGTTGTCCAGGCTGGTCTTGAACTCTTAGCCTCAAGCAAGCCTTCCCAGCTTGGCCTTCCAAAGTGTTAGGATTGGGAGCCACCATGCCTGGTTCTATTTTTCCATCTAATAGTGGTTGCTTTTACACCTTTAAATACCACAATTAAAGTTATATTTCTCAATTTGTTAAAAATTAAACCATATCTGGCTCAGTGCCTGTGGCTCAAGTGGGTAAGGCACCAGCTACATACACCTGAGCTGGCAGGTTCGAATCCAGCCCAGGCCCACCAAACAACAATGATGGCTGCAACCAAAAAATAGCTGGGCGTTGTGGTGGGCACCTGTAGTCCCAGCTACTTGAGAGGCAGAGGCAGGAGAATTGCTTGAGCCCAGGAATTGGAGGTTGCTGTGAGCTGTGATGCTACAGCACTCTACCCAGGATGCTGGCCCCATATACCGAGGGTGGCTGGTTTGAACCTGGCCTAGCCAAACTGCAACCAAAAAAAAGAAAGAAAACTTTCATATATAGTTCCTGTTCATGAAGGGTTTAGAACAGATTTCTGGAAATAAGTAAGATCATAAACAGGAGTAAAATAGTTCATACCAACTAAGTACCATGTTTCCCCAAAAATAAGACCTACCCAAAAAATAAGCCCTAGCAGGATTTCAATGCATTTGTTAAATATAAACCCTACCCTGATAATAATACCTAGTGATGGGTGTGGCTATGCAGCGCCATGAATTTCTGCACAGAGCGGTAAGGAAGACTGGAATACCTTTTATCTGACACAGTTCCTTTCTATGAGCCATTTGCACTTGCGCGGGTGCTCGGGGGGTAATTACGGTCACAGGCATCCTATTGCGCACATGCGAAGGGCTAGGGGAAAGGAGTTCATACATCACTAGCGCCAGCCCCACCAGCAAGGTTGGCTCCCCCTGTCAGGTTCCAGAAGATGACTTAACTGTATTTGCATAAATGTAGATTGTTGTATAATTAATAAAAAATAAGACATCCCCTGAAAATAAGCCCTAGTGTGCCTTCTTGAGAAAAAATATAAGATAGTGTCTTATTTTCAGAGAAACACGGTAGTAGCCACAGTATCATAAGGTACTCCATGAACTAGAAGTTTTTATAAAGAAGCTACAGCTGTTTGAAGCACAGATACGTAAGTAAACATCCTAGCTACAGATATAAAAACCGTATCCTCTACAAATTCCCTATGGTGTGCCTTTATGATGCTTAGCATGTGGTAGGTGCTCAGAATGCTGAGTAATACTAGCTAAAATTTACTGAGTATCTACCTTCAGGCATTTGGTGCTAAGCATTTTTTTTTTTTTTTTTTTTGAGACAGAGCCTCAAGCTGTCCCCCTGGGTAGAGTGCTATGGCTTCACTGCTCACAGCAACCTCCAACTCCTGGGCTCAAGTGAGTCTCCTGCCTCTGCCTCCCAAGTAGCTGGGACCATAGGCGCTCGCCACAACACCCGGCTATTTTTTGGTTGCAGCCATTATGGTTGTTTGGCGGGGTGGGCTGGATTCAAACCCGCCACCTTAGGTGTACGTGGCTGGCGCCTTAGGTGCTAAGCATTTTATCTAGATTATCTCACTTAACTTTTCTTTTTTAAAAGAGACAGAGTCTCACTTTATAGCCCTTGGTAGAATGCCGTGGCGTCACAGCTCACAGCAACCTCCAACTTCTGGGCTTAGGCAATTCTCTTGCCTCAGCCTCCTGAGTAGCTGGGACTACAGGCGCCTTCCACAATGCCTAGCTATTTTGGGGTTTTTTTTTGCAGTTTTTGGCCACCTCCGATATATGGGGCCAGCGCCCAACCCCTTTGAGTCACAAGTGCTGCCCTATGCCTAGCTATATTTTGTTGCAGTTTGGGTGGGGCCAGCGCCCTACCCACTCGGCCACAGGTGCTGCTCCTATCTCACTTAATTTTCACAATCCTGAGGCAAATATTCTTGCCTACTTTTTAGATGAGGAAATGGAGGTTTAAAGAGGTTAAGTAACTTGCCTAGAATGAGACAGCCAGAAAAACAGTACAGCAGAGATTTAAACCTTGGCAGTCTGACTCCAGAATGTATTCCTAACCACTAGGTCTTGATAGAATGAAAATGCTAAAACAAAGTTTCTGCAGTTGGGTTCCTTCCTCTGAACTTGACTTAAACTTTACCTTAGTATTGGCTTTAAAAGCTTTCAAACTCTTCAATATTTTACACACAAATTGGAAGTTCTTCCTTTTTCATAGATGGAATTAGTTGTTAAAAGTTCAAACATCCCCTCAAATTATAAATGACAATAATTTCTTTCTTATTTTTTTGGCCGGGGCTGGGCTTGAACCCACCACCTCCGGCATATGGGGCTGGCGCCCTACTCCTTGAGCCACAGGCACTGCCCTAAATGACAATAATTTCTAAACAGAATACTGCAAGTCCCCAAATAACAAGTACCACATATTATTATCTACACTTGAAGAATTTTTTTTTTTTTTTTTTAGGTGACATGATCTTGCTCTGCTGCCTGGGCTAGAGTACAGTAACATCATCATAGCTCACTGCAACCTCAAACTCTTGCGCTCAAGTGATCCTCTCCTGCCTCAGCCTCTCAAGCAGCTGGGACTACAGGTGTGCACCAACATGTCTAGCTATTTTTTTTTTTAAAGATGGGATCTTGTTATGTTGTTCAAGTTGGTCTTGGCCTCCCAAAGTGCTAGAATTACAGGCATAAACCACTTTAGCCAGAATTTTTTAATATATACAACTATTAACCAAAAGCTTTTACTTTTTGATTCTAAGCAATATGCAACTTTTGACATCAAAGGAGACCCTTGCCTCAGCCATACTAAAGTGATCTGAAATGAGAGAAATGGGGAATAAATCACTCACGAAGTAAAATTCTTTGGCATATTCTCTCCAGCATATGCTGGAGGTGGCAGGTTCAAACCCAGCTCCGGCCAAAAAATGCAAAAAAAAAATTCTTAGGCGATTCTTAGGCCAGGTGGGGTGGCTCACATCTGTAATCCTAGCACTCTGGGATGCTGAGGGAGGTAGATTGCTTAAGCTCAGGAGTTTGAGATCAGCCTGAGCAAAAGTGAGACTCCATCTCTGCTAAAAAAACAGAAAAATTAGCCAGGCATTATGGCAGGGGTCTATAGTCCCAGCTACTTGGGAGGCGGAGGCAAGAGGATGGCTTGAGCCCAAGAATTTGAAGTTGCTGTGAGCTATAATGATGCCATGGCACTCTACTGAGGGTGACAGAGAGAGGTTCTATCTTAAAAAAAAAAAAGAGAGAGAGTCTAATTCTTAGATTGGATCATGAATTGGCTAGATCCACAGTTAAACCCACAGCCCAGAAAGAACAATCTTAAGTCAAAAATCTCATGAAGGAAAAATAAAAAGAACCATGAAGAAACAGGTAGACAGGGTGCACCTGTGACTCAGTGAGTAGGGCACCGGCCCCATATACTGAGGATGGCAGGTTCAAACCTGACCCTGGCCAAACTGCAACAAAAAATAGCCAGGCATTGTGGCAGGTGCTTGTAGTCCCAGCTACTCGGGAGGCTGAGGCAAGAGAATCACCTAAGCCCAAGAGCTGGAGGTTACTGTAAGTTGTGACACCATGGCACTCTACCAAGGGCAACAAAGTGAGACTCTGTCTCAAAAAGAAAATAAATAAATAAATAAGTAGATAATTTTATCTGTCAACAAGGCATATTGGAAGACTCAAAGAATTATAACTATGATATGAATGTCTACTCTACTGAGAAGCTCTGTTAAACTTCATATTTAATCATTTACACAGATAAGCTAATGAAGGCACTAGTATGTAAGAGCAAAACAGAAGTCAGTCTCCTAGAGGTTCCAACTCCCTAAAAAAGGAAAAAGAGTAAATTACACCTAAACTAAGAGTAATGAGAATGTCATTTGAAGGACTAAGCAACTAAACAATTTAAGAACCATGTTGCTACAGGTTGAGTGTTTCTTATCAGAAATACTTGGGCCAAAAGTATTTCGGATTTCAATTTTTGTGGAGTTTGGAATATTTGCATATACACAAAATATCTTGGGGCGGGGATACAAGTTTAAACACAAGTTCATTTCATTTCATATATATTTTATACACATATCCTGAAGGTAAATTTTAATACAGTATTTTAAAATAATTGTATAATTGTTAATAAATTCGAATGTGGAATTTTCCATTTGTGATGTCATGTTGGAGCTTAAAAATTTTCAAATTTTAGAACATGTCAAATTAGGGATGTTCAATGTTTTAAGACTAAGATAGTCACGTTCAGGGACTTGTTCAGAAACCTTTTAACATATAGAGTAAAAACTACTTTCCTTTTTAGTCAAACCTCTAACTAAGAAGGAGGGACAGATCAGGTAAAACCAGTATTCAAGAAGGATTTTTAAGTTTTTATTTTAGAATTTTACATGTTTCTCATCATGTCTTAGGACTTGAAAAATTATCCTACCACATCAGTGCTTCTTTCTCTTGCACTCATATCTGGAAATTTCTATCTTATGGAGCTCTCTTAAAAAATTTTAAAATTAAACTCTTTAGACCACAAATCAGTTAAGGTAAAAACATAAATACCTAATACCTGAATATATAAGTGCATATATATAAATTATGAGGTATAAGCTAGAAAACTTTTATTGCTCATATGATCTTGATGCTGTCAAATTTAAAATGTAACTTATTTAATAGATATTTACAGAGGCATGTAGAGAGAACAAGTACTGTGATAGTCACTGGGGATTCAAAGACAAAGAGATAAACCAAACTTGGAGAGACACCATATTAATTTATATCAGGCAAAAAAAATTTCCCTATGAATTGCTATTTTTAGCAACAAGAAATATTGCAGTGGCAGTGCCTGTGGCTCAGTGAGTAGGGTGCCAGCCCCATATACTAAGGGTGGGCGGGTTCAAACCCAGCCCTGGCCAAACTGCAACAAAAAATAGCCAGGTGTTGTGGTAGGTGCCTATGGTCCCAGCTACTGGGCAGGCTGAGGCAAGAGAATCGCCTAAGCTCAAAAGCTGGAGATTGCTGTGAGGTGTGATGCCACAGCACTTTACTGTGGGTGACAAAGTGAGACTCTGTCTCTAAATTAAAAAAAAAATTACATAATTTATTCAATGAAGCTTATATTCTAATACCTTTACCAATAAAAACAGTTCTAAATGTAGCTCCCAATATGGCAAAAACTTCAGATATGTAGATGTAGTCAGCTTATAAAAGGATAACCCTGAGTTTGTTTTTCTAAGGCAGATAATATAGTGGTTCAAGAAAGCATCCCATAGTCCTTTTATGCATAAGATAGCAACCTCAAACTAAACTTTATAACTAAGATAAGTTTAAGTGCTAAAGTTTGAAAAAGTACTAAATGTATTCTTTACTATGTTCTGTTACAGATGGGCTTTAAAAAAAAAAATCAAAATTCCTTACTTACCGACTTTTTTCTTTCCTTTGTTTTATTAACTGAATGAGTTCCTTGTCAAAATAATCTTCTTCTTCTTCCTCTGCCTTTCCATCATCTTCTCTTTCCTGGGCATCAACGTTATCTTTGTGCAACTGGCCAGAAATATGCTTTGCATATGCAGAAAGACCCACTTCTGTGACCCCGCACACTCGGCACTCATGACTACTGTCCCTAGGGAAAGAGGGAGATGAGGGACATTCAATTCTCCCCACTGGCATGGCACACTCACCAGATCTGTTACAGTTTCCTCTGAAAAACACTGCACACTTTGGCACAGTGAAAAATAAGCGTTAATCAATCTTAATGCTCCTTTCATCACTTTTAATAAGTTTGTTATAAGTTACTTTTGAAATAAATTTAAGATTCTTTTCCAGCAATCAAGAGGCAATACACTTTGGATTAATGTAGTTTAGGAGGAGAAATCTTCTTGAATTGCTGGTTTTAAAACCTTGCCAGAGGAAACATGGTGAAAGGGGAGGCAGGGCAGGGGGCTCAGAGCAAACTGAAGCTGCTCTGGAGCACACCCATGGTGCCAGCTGCACTCAGAAAGCCTGGTGACAAGGGCTTACATTTACTCTCCCATCTAGAGCTTTCGTCCACTCAAAGTGAAGGGGTGGAGAAAAGAGTAGGCGGTGCAGCCAATCCCAACTGGGCAACTAAACTGGAACAGCTGGAGCTCTGCCCGGAATGTGAAGATTCCGGACTGGGGCAAATGACAGGAGTAGTTCTGGCAAACTTTTTTGGTCTGGATGATACATGTGATCTACATTCTGCTTAAGAAGGGCTTATTTTAAAGGGAATGGAAAGCATTTCAGTTGTAGGAAATTAACAGCTGTCGTAAGCAAATGTTTTTTCTCAAGTTTCAGAAAATGCTACAGTTCAGAGGGAAGCAAAACCAAGTTTTTAATTAAATTGGGAAGACTTGCTTTTATTTTCTTTTACTTTTTATATGTACTGGTAAATCTCGTATTTGACCAGTCTTAAGAAGCCAAAGTATTGAGTCAATGTTCAGAGCTACAGCAGATCTATAATGTAACTGCTTTTTCATTTCCTGAAATCCTTTGATTAGGTCAGCTGTCTATACAGTCATTTATAAAAAAACATTTGAACATCATGGCTACAAGATAGCAGTATCCATTTAATAATTCAAATTGGCTTAACTCTGTATCCTGTATCTTTGATTTAATACT
>NW_003852445.1:9272470-9274406 GCF_000181295.1 Otolemur garnettii
CTTGAGCCATAGGCACCGAGCCCTACATTCAGATATTTAAAGGAGAATAATCCTCAAGTCCTCAAGTTTTTCCAGTTTACCAGGGATAGCCGCCATACTCCTCTTAAATGTTTAAATTAATAGTAGCTCATTCCAAGTGAATGTTAACTTGTTACAGAAAACAAGCTGTTCTCACAGTGACACAGAAAAAAGTTAATATAAATATAAACCTACCCACAATAGGCAACCTCAGAAAAATCTGTAACAAACCCAGAGTACTTTACATAAATATTCAAATCAACTGAATAGTCTAGTTAAAAAATCTTTTTCTTAAAACTCACTGAAACTATAGAAAATGTTTTAGTCCACTTTTCTACCTAAAACAAACAGAATGCTTAACTCTATATTACAGTACTAAAGACATCAGTCAATTATAAACTTTTAGTATAATACCGATATTTTAAAATAAAAACCCTGATTTTATCCTATTTCAAAAATGCAAAGAATTTTTCTCATATTTAAACCATCAAAATTCCTTTCCTTTAAAGACACAACTGGAAAGCCACACTGACTTTTTAAAAAATATTAAGGAATGTAACATGAGGTAGGCAGAATTTAACTCCTAATAAAAATAAACATCAATAGTCATAAACCCACACACTGTGGAACCCCCAAAGCACAAGCATATGTTTGATACTTCACAGACATTCAAAACACAAATCTTTAAAAACATTTTGCTTTCCTTGTGAGAAAAAATATAACCACAGTTCCAGAGTTATTGAATAGAGAAACACATGAGAGATCCAGCCCAGAAGGGTACAGGCAATAAATGCAATATAAAAGTTAGTACTAAAAGTGATTTTTCAAAAAATCCAGAAATCCCTAATGCTTTTCTTACAAATATAATCTAGTTTGAAAGAAAGAGATAAACTTTGAAAAGAGAGTATCTATGCTTATGTAGAGAAAGATCAGGGCAGTAATTACCACATCTTCTGAAGAATCATGCCTACCCATAGGGTGTTTAGGAAATCCTATGTTTTTAAAAGTTAATAGCAAATTAAATAATATTTTAATGATGCTACTTTCCAATTCTTTAACCATCACCAGTTAAAATGCTTACTACTTTGTGTAAACATATAAAATAATTACTTCTTTGTTTCTTGGCTAATAAAGGCAGTCATTTTCCTCAGGGCATTTAAAGGAAGGCCTAAATTAGCTTCATCCTGTTACCACACAATTTCCTCTCATGTGTGAAAGGCAGTCTTAAGATATTCTCCACATAAGCTTTTCTTTATTAAGCTTGCTCTAACTACATGACAACAGCTGCTTGATAAATAAAGGTTTGTGCCTTTTTAATGGCCTCTATCTGAGATACTACTACTCAAAGTCCACGTATCTGAACAAATATATCAGGAAAAAAATACAGAAATGCTCCACAGCTGTGAACCAAATAGGACCAGCTACTTATCATTCAAGCTTTCATCAAAACCTTAAAAAATGTGCACTTTATAGTTCTTAAACAGATTAATCACAAACAAAAATTGTAGATACAACTTTAAAGACAAACACAGTCTTAATATCAGAATGCTAGTAATTAAACATGAAATCCAGAGGAAACAATCAAAGTATAATAGGGAAACAGAAATAACAACTGATGACTATTTGTCCCTGTGGTATGAACCGGTGATGACTGTTCATACAGTAAATGCTCCAAGATGGTAAATAGTTTCTGAGATTTTATGGATTTTAAGAGTTTCCTAATTTTGTAAGCTGATTTTTCTTGCTACTTGGTTGCCTTCTTCCCTGTAATTGTTATAGGCCAAGAAACCATATAAAACTTGTTAGCACTATTATCTAATATATGAGTAAGTCCTAAAGTGCTTTCCTAGGCTGGGTGTGGCTTACGCCTATAATCCCAGCACTCTGGGAGGCCAAGGTGGGTGAACTGCCTGAGCTC
>NW_003852445.1:9275607-9278826 GCF_000181295.1 Otolemur garnettii
CAATAGCATTTTTTGGCATTGGCAACGACGAAAATATTTTGTAACTGTCTCTCAGACGATACACATCATACTGCATGCTAGTGCTAGTTAAACAAGTGATGTCAACAAATCAGCTATTCAGATAATTTAGGTAAGTAATTTATTTATTTCATGAATTTAGCAGACAGTACTTATAGTGGCAGCAAAAAGTCTAGCGCCAGCCTTGAAAGTAACACTTATGACTTACGAGTATCATTATTAAAAAAATATATTGATAAGGAAAAGGTTAACTCTTGGGTAGCAGCAAAAATCACAATAGAGAACAAATGTTTAGAAATATTTCATCATCTTGAAATAAACCATGTTCCATACAATAATGCACTAAACATTGTGGGATACGTGCTGTCCTTACCAGGAACTAATGCTGTGACTGAATGTGGTTTTTCTATGGTAAATAAAGTGTGGACATCAGAAAAGTCACAATTAAGTGTTGAGACTTTGAAAGCCATTTTATGTGTGAAATATAATTTAACAAATTCTTGTGAAAAATTAAATGACCTTTAAACAACGACAGCAATCTACTAAAAAAAAATCAAATGAGAAATATGCCAAATAAAATAATACTATACATAATTTTTTAATGTATTATATTTGTAAATTGTACTTATGTTGAAATTAAAAAATATATATTATAATACTATTTTTGCATTCTATGAAAATTTTTGTTGCTCCATATAGACCGAATTTTTACCCCCCCCATGGTGTCCTGCTTTACCAGAGTTAATTTCTGGTCACCTTAAACTATGTTCAAAATAGTTGAATGTGGCATATAAAACATCCAAGACATAGTTATTAGGGGAAATGTAACAGAATACATATGTAGCAATGTCATTCAGTTATGTTAATAAGACAAAAATATGTATATAAAAATATTAAATACATAGAAAGAGGTCTGGGTAGGATATACAACAAACTCTTTTGACTATCCTCTAAGAGGGGAGTAGGATTTAAAAGGGGTTTGGGGAGAGGACTTTTACTTTCTCTTACTTTTTATAATTCTGTATTGACTATAAACATGAATTATATGTTATCAACTTTTAATGTTTAAATGGCTGAGTAGTGATCTCTGAAGTAATAAGGCATTAACTTTCTTTTTTCTTTTTTAGTAGTTTTTGGCCAGGGCTGGGTTTGAACCTGCCACCTTTGGCATATGGCATTAATTTTCTAATACAGTGGGCTTCTCACCTACTAACTAAATCTACTAACCTTATTTGTTTTAATTGATTTTATAATATAGTACATATGAGACAGGTGTCAGGTAAGTAGCCAATAAACAGGTGAGTGAAAGAAGAAAGTCTGTTGAAAATGGGGATTTTTAAATAATTAAAATAATCCATATAATCAAAAGTTGACTGGATTCCACAGGTTTTCAATGGTAACAAATTGGAGACCATATATTAATATCTTCAAGGTATTATGACAAGGACTCCCCAAACTAAATCTGAATGCAAGTCTCTTTTACATTGCTACAGAGACCTAACCTTTCCACAGGAAAAGGACTAGGGCATGTAAAAATTCCACTAATAGGCTAAAGAGATGCTGAACGTTTAATAACACCTTAACTTGCCCACATAATCTAGAACTGTAAAACTTAAAATACAAATAATTTCTAAATGACCTAGATTAGAACCTTGATCAAAACTTGTAACTGTTATTCATGGAGTAAGACATAATTCATATTTTTCAGGTTCCTAATGTTTTTCTCTCTATCCAGTCACTAAACTTCAAATTCACAGAAGTCAAAAACATCGAAAAAATCAACACAGATGGACAGAAAGACACGAATATACACATATGCAACATTTCATTTTTTTTAAAGGTGCTTATTATTCTTTCCTTGAACATCTAAAGCTTTAAGTCACAAAATAGCATTCTTAATACTTTTAAAGTTTGCACTTTTTGTTCATATCAATGAGATTCTATGCTATTTAGCAGACTTTGAACTTTTCAGGCAATTCTAGCAACACTAAAAGTTTATAGCATGCAATTAATTTGTAATACAGCTGAAGCAAAGATATGAAAAGTCCTAGTTGCAAGGCTGGTGTGTAGGAATGAGAGATCTTACTAATGAGAGCTGGCTCATCCCAATTCACCTTGTTGTAATCCAGTTGCTAGAGCTACTGTCTGTGTATTCTATACATTTGAGAGGCACAAAGACATCAGGGTTTATCTCTTTTGAATATCAAAAGATTGTCTTATGCTATCATAAGACAACACTCACGTAAGGATGAATTACACAAAATAAGCTAACAAGCACCATTAGCACTCAGATCTCCCCACCCTCCCACAGTTCACAATTTATGGAAGAGAACCATTTCCATACCTGCCCTTCAGGTTTTCAAGTTCCCTGTGATGCAACATGCTCCGCATGTGTTCGTCCATCTCCTTTAAAATTAAAGAAAGTAGATTACACTAAGGGGACTGCCTTGAAAAAAGTTCCTCTGTTCCTATTCAATCAAAAATTCGGCTGAAATCCTATGTCAAATGTGATTACTCTTTTCACTTCAATACTAAAATTAAAATCACTTCCTTATGGCTGGGTGCAGGTTCACACCTATAATCCCAACACTATGGAGGCCGAGGTGGGTGGATTGCCTGAGCTCACAGAGACCAGCCTGAGCCAGAGTGAGACTGTGTCTCTATAAAATAGCCAGGTGTTGTGTCAGGTGCCTGTAGTTCCAGTTACTTGGGAAGCTGTTCCTCTGTTCCCATTCAATGAACAACTGGGCTGAAATTCTGTGTCAAATGTGGTAATCCACCTGCCTTGGACTCCCAAAGTGCTAGGAATATAGGTGTGAGCCACTAGGCCTGGCCTGAGGGAGCATTCTTAGCTTCATAAGGACACAAGTATGCAGAGAAGTTAACTGGTTCACTAACCAAGTATTTATCAAGTACTTTTTATGTGCCAACACAGAGCTGGGCACTGAAAGGATAAGGGTGAAAATATTCAGTCTTGCCTTCTCAAAGTCAAAAAGGGGCTCGGCGCCTATGGCTCAAGCGGCTAAGGCGCCAGCCACATACACCTAAGGTGGCGGGTTCGAATCCAGCCCGGATACGCCAAACAACAATAATGGCTGCAACCAAAAAATAGCCAGGCGTTGTGGCGGGCACCTGTGGTCCCAGCTACTTGGGAGGCGGAGGCAGAAGACTCGCTTGAGCCCAGGAGTTGGAGGTTGCTGT
>NW_003852445.1:9280446-9281565 GCF_000181295.1 Otolemur garnettii
ACAGCTCACAGCAACCTCCAACTCCTGGGCTCAAGCGAGTCTCCTGCCTCAGCCTCCCAAGTAGCTGGGACCACAGGCTCCCGCCACAATGCCCGGCTATTTTTTGGTTATAGTCATCATTGTTGTTTGGTGGGCCCGGGCTGGATTCGAACCTGCCACCTTAGGTGCATGTGGCTGGCACCTTAGCTACTTGAGCCACAGGCGCCGAGCTGACTTTTGATTTTCTAAAACACTTCACTAATCATTTTCTAAATTTAACATGCAAAATCCTCTCCCATCCTTCTCTAAGGAATGAATGCAAATACTGAGATAACTAAGCTTTCAAAATGATTATAAAACATCCACAGGCATGAGATTGCATACCTTCTCAGACACTAAGCTTCCATTTAGTCCCCTGCATATTAATCAGTACTATGTTTTAAAAGTTAGTAGTGGGGGTGTGTGTGATTTCATGATGGAACAAATTTAGAAAACATCAGTAACACAAAGAAATATGCATTTTTTTAAACTCTAAGGTTTCTTTTATGTATTAGTGGGCAACAGGATACTCAGGAATGTAGTATGCAGCTTTTTCCCATACTCAGCTCACTTCCAGTGGTTCTCAACTTTCCTAATGCTGCAACAGTTCCTCATATTGTGGTGACCCCCAACCATGGGGTCCCTTTTCTCCTCTTTGGTGTATTTGGAGAGACCAGGGTTACACTAGTTTGGGAAACTAGAGGAAAGCACACTTCAACATAAATTGTTCATAATCTATCTGAAAATAAGTACCAGAATTATCCCTTCCCACTAACCCATTCCATTATTTTCTTAAACCATACTGCTCACTTAAAGCAGGCCATTCCCTTGCTTTAAAACCTACTATAATTGGCTTTGCTAAGAAGGAGTGTACAACTACAGTCCTTGATTTAACTTCATTATGACCATGGAAAAAAACATGAAGAGATAATGGAAACATGTTTTGTTTTGTTTTGTTTTGAGACAGAGCCTCAAGCTGTCTCCCTGAGTAGAGTGCTGTGGCATTATAGCTCACAACAACCTCCAACTCCTGGGCTCAAGCGAGTCTCCTGCCTTTGCCTCCCAAGTTGCTGGGACCACAGGCGCCCGCCACAATGCCTA
>NW_003852445.1:9282443-9286292 GCF_000181295.1 Otolemur garnettii
TCTCGGTATATGGGGCTGGTGCCCTACCCACTGAGCCACAGGCACTGCCCCAGGAGGTTCTCTTGAGCCCAAGAGTTTGAGGTTGCTGTGAACTGTGACACCACAGTACTCTACTAAGGGTGACACAGTGAGACTCTGTCTCAAAAAGAAAAAACACATGGAATAATTTCCTCAGAATTTAAGCCAGCAGCACTACTATGAAAGCAAATGATAAAGCAAGAAACTGCAAAAAGTGAGACAAATTGTGGCCAATATTCCTAATAAAAAGATGAGCTCAATTCATAAAAAGGTCTGTTTTTCTTTGAGCAACATCCCCACCTTGTGGACTTCTAAGATGTTAATACCATTTCGGATGTATAATAACAGCCACTGGCTTTTTAAGGCAGTAATGACAAAGAAACCAGTGGAATGAGACTATGGTTTAGGAAAGAACCATAAATAGGACATTGTTAAAAGCTTAGCATATGTCTCTTAAAAATCAGTTATAAAGCCTCTCTCTTTCACAATTACCTTTTTTGAACTGCACACAGTGTGGCACAATATGCATTTTCGTTCTCGTACCATAGTGACCAGATCTGAAGCACTCAACGTCACACCTGCAATAAGGAAGTAACATTTAGCAATCTTTTGGCCCCATGTATCTTCTTAAATGCATCTTAACATAGCCAAAAATCATACAGAAATCCTGTATCTTTCTCACCTCCACCCTGCTCCTCCCTAGTCTTCCCATCTTGGTAAGCTAAAATTCTAGTTTTTCAGGTGCCTTGGACAAAAATGTCTAGAGTCATCCTTGATCTCTCTTTCTCACCCCACATCCACCCTCATAAGCAAATTCTGTCTGTTCTACCTTGAAATGTACCTGAATTCCAACCATTTCTCATCACCAAGCACATCCCATCATCTCTACTGACTTAACTCCCTACTGCTACCCTTGTCCTCTTATAATCTATTCCACAAAGAGAGTAGTGAAAGATTGCCAAAATAGGATTCTGTTAAAATTCAAGTTAGAACATATACAATTTGCACATCCCAAATCTGAAAATCTGAAATGCTCCAAAAATTTTTTTGAGAAAGGGTCTTGCCCTGTCACCCAGACCAGAGTGCAGCCGCATCATCATAGTTCACTGCAATCTCAAACTCCTGGGCAAGACAAAGGATCCTAACAAAGGATCCTCTGAGTTAGCCTCCTAAGTAGTTGGTACTACAGGCACACACCACCACACCCAGCTAATCTTTCTATTTTTTAGTAAAGATGGAGTCTTGCTCTTGTTCAGACTGATCTTGAATTCCCGACCTCAAGTAATCATCCCTCCTCAGCCTCCCAGAGTAATCTAAAACTTTCTGAGTACCAATATAACACTCAAAGGAAATGCTCATTGGAACATTTTGGATTTTTCGATTTGAGATGTTTCAGCCAGTAAGTATGATATATTCCAAAATGTGATAAAATCTGAAATCTACAACACTTCTGGCACCACGCATTTCACATAAGGGATATTCAACTCGTATGTAATTCCTCTGTTCAGTGTCTTCCATGGTTTCCCATCTCACTTGCAGAAAATTCCAAGTCCTTTCCATGGCTACAAAATCTGTTTCCCACTTCCTCTCTGACTTCATGCCCGACCGCTCTCCCTCTATTGTTTCATTCCAGTCATACTGCTGTCCTTGCAATCCTTTGATCACACCACAGATTCTCCTGTTTTAGGGCTTCTACATTTCCTGTTCGCGCTGCCTGGAATACTCTTCCCTAAAATATTCTTATGGTTCTCATGACTCACTCTCTGATTTCCATCAGGTATCTAAAATGTTGCCTTGGCCAATTGCAGCAGCTCACATCTGTAATCCCAGCACTCTGGGAGGCAGAGGCTAGCAGATCCCTTGAGTTCAGGAGTTCAAGAGTAGCCTCAGCAACAGCAAGACCCTGGCTCTAATAAAATAATAAAAGAAAACCAGCCAAACAAAAAATAAAAAATAATAATAATAAAAAAAGAAAACCAGCCAGGTGTTGTGGCAGGCACCTGTAGTCCCAGCTACTTGGGAGGCTGAGTCAGAAGGATGGCTTGAACCCAGGAGTTTGAGGTTGCTATGAGCTAGGGTGCTGTCACACAATGCCACAGTACTCTAGCCTGTAACAAGAGTGAGATTCTGTCTCGAAAAAACAAAACAAAAAACTCCACAACAACGACATCAAAAAGTGGACTCTGTTTCCCCTCCCTGAGAACTATTTTGACCAAAAATATGTGGTAGAAGTGATATTGTGTAGTTTCTAAGGCCGGACTTTCAAAATCTGCACTTCCTGCCTCTGTCCATTTGTTACACTCCCTCATGGAACCGGGCACTATGCTGTGAGTATCCTAAGCCACAGGGAAAAGGCAAATGGAAAAGAATTGAGACCCCAAGTGAGCACCTAAACCACCACCAGGACCAACTGAGAGCCATACAGAGTGAGTCAACTTGAGGGTTCTGGATCCAGTCACCAACCAGAGACACCAACGGAGACCAATAGACGAAGCATCCACATAGACCCTATTAAGCCCACCTAATTGTGAGAAACAATAAAGTCAACGTTTAAGTAAATAAATTTTGGAATAGTTTGTTACGAAGCCAGAGATAGATACCTAAGAAAGCACCTTTTACTAAGTGGTATAGTATATATTTGTTATACTCTATCTTCTCCCAGTCAAAATTTAAATTCCATGATAACAAGGTCTTTGTATATTCAGTTAATTAGTTTTAGCTTAATAGCATCTGGCATACTGTAAACAATCTGTAAGTATTTATTGAATTGTGCCAAATGGAATTATCTATCTTGGGTCAGTAATCCAAGTTTATGTGTAAGAGAGAGAGAGAAAGAGAGAGCTGGGTAATACTGGGGTTTAAAGTCAGTCCCAAAGATTTTCTATTTTACAATCCTCTAGCACCAGCATACTTAGCATACTTTCCTTAAGTCTTTCTTAGAGATGCACCACATGAATTTTAAATCTACTCCCAAGCAAGAGATTTTCCCTCTATATGATAACATCACGTATAAGCAGGGGTGTCCAACAGACCTTTTTTTTGGTTAATCAGCCTTCATTAGCATTTGTATACTTACTGTGTGACTCAAAACAACCCTTATTCTTCCAATGTGCAGCAGAGAAAAAAATTTGGAAACCTAAATCTAACAGTTATATCTGTTTCTTCACACCTGAGGTTGATTTTGAGCCTGTGACATAATGAGACAATAAGCTATGGTAGCCTAATCCTACTTTTTAACTCCTACAGGACATGCCAGGAGGACCAATGAAAGAGGCCTAAGATTCTCTCTACTCATGGTCACTCAACAGTTTTCTTGCTATTGCAATCTACTTTATAACACTACCAAATGCCTAAATTATTTAAATGAAGAGTTTTTAATATTTTTTTTAGAAGACAAGAATCTCACTTTATCACCCTCAGTAGATCCCAGTAGCCGTGGGATCACAGCTCACAGCAACCTCCAACTCCTGGGCTTAGGCAATTCTCTTGCCTCAGACTCCCAAGTAGCTGTGACTACTGGTGCCCACCACAACGCCCAGCTATTTTTTGTTGCAGTTTGGCCGGGGCCGGATTCCAACCTGCCACCCTTGGTATATGGGGCCAGTGCCCTACCCATTGAGCCACAGGCACCACCCTGCCGAAATTATTTAATAAAATTTAAAACATTGAAATAAGGTTACATTAAAAATTTGGACATTTGGCTCAGTGCCTGTGGCTCAAGTGGCTAAGGCGCCAGCCACGTACACCTGAGGTGGCGGGTTCGAATCCCCAGCCCGGACCCGCCAAACAACAATGACGGCTGCAACCAAAAAATAGCCGGGCGTTGTGGCA
>NW_003852445.1:9287749-9289006 GCF_000181295.1 Otolemur garnettii
AAAAAAAAAAAAAAAGACACAGTCTTGCTCTTGCTTAGGCTGGTCTCAAGCTCCTGAGTGCAAGCGATCGACCCACTTTAGCTTCCCAGAATGTAAAGATTACAGGTCTGAGTCACTGGGCCCAGCCTTTCTTTTCTAATAAATGTATTTAAGACTATAAATGCCCCTTTTAAAATAGCTTCAGATTTACAGAAAAGTTGCAAAATAGTGGAGTTCCAATATACAACACATGCAGGTTACCATATTAACATCTTACATTAGTCTGTTACATTTGTCACAATTAACAAGCCAATATGATACATTATTAACTTAAAGCCACACTTTATGCAAATAGTCTAATTTTTTTCCTAGTCTCTTCTTTCTCTTCCAGCATGTCATCCAAGACACCACATTATACTCAGTTATCGTTTCTACATGGGCTGTGACAGTTATCTCACAAATTTTCATATTGTGGGTGGCACCCGTGCTCAGTGAGTAGGGCGCTGGCCCCATATACTGAGGGTGGTGGGTTTGAACCCAGCCCTGGCCAAACTGCAACAAAAAATAGCCAGGTGTTGTGGCAGGCGCCTATAGTCCCAGCTACGCAGGAGGCTCAGGCAAGAGAATTGCCAAAGCCCCGGAGTTGGAGGTTGCTGTGAGCTGTAATGGCATGGCACTCTACCAAGGGTGACAAAGTGAAACTGTCTCAAAAAAAAATTTTTTTTTTCATATTGCATTTTCATTATTATTCAGTTCAAAAATATTTTCTAGCTCCCCTTGTGATTCCTTTGACTCATAGGTTCAGAGAAGTTTCACTGAATATCTAAATATGTGTAGCTTTTCTATATATCTTGGTTTTTGAATTTAATCCCACTGTAGTCAAAGAACACATGCTATTATGAGTTTAATCTTTTCAAATTTATTGAGAATTACAAGCCCAGCATCTGGTCTGTTATGAACATTTGAGAGGGGAAAAAAGTATATCTTTTTCCATGAATTCACTCATAGCCAGCGTGTCTGTATGCACTCAATCAGTATGTGTTCCATTCAATGAAATTAATAATACAGTGGGATTAGATCTACCATTTTACTATTTTCTTTCTCTTTTTTTATTTTTACATATACACGTGATTATTAGGTTTCCACTTTTTGCCTTCACAGAATTAAAAAGGCTTAAAATTTAACAACAATAACAATGTTTAAGATAAGGACTAGAGGCTCGGCGCCTATAGCTCAACCTGCTAAGGCGCCAGCCACGTACACCTAAGGTGGCGGGTT
>NW_003852445.1:9289379-9291185 GCF_000181295.1 Otolemur garnettii
TAAGAGTATGTCTATTAAAGAATGCTTTGACTCTAAGGTTCAGTAAGGAGTCATCAATTAAGTTATTTTTTTCCCCCAAAGTCTCAAAAATAGACAACTAATATTTATAAATAAAAACAAAAGGGGCAGTGCCTATGGCTCAAAGGAGTAGGGCACAGGCCTCATATGCCGCAGGTGGCGGGTCAAACCCAGCCCCAGCCAAAAACAACAACAACAAAAAAAATAAAATAAATAAAAATAAAAGATAATTTCAAAAAACGGATCATGCCAAATCTTATAGACAACAGAAAAAGAATACTTCAAAATCATTCTGCTTAATCTGGATACACCTCATATTAAAATTGGAAAAAATATATTATTATAAAAGGAAATTACAAACATAAATCACTTTTAAATGAGCATGCAGTATCCTGTACCCTAAACAACATATTAACAAGTTGAAGTAAAAATTAATATTTAAGTAATGTACTTTAGTCAAAATTGAATCCAATTTATGTAAGAATTAGTCACTATTTTCTTTTTTTCCTTGTCCTTACCCTCACTCCCTCCCTCCTTCTCAGTCTGATCTCCCCTTCTCCCAATGCCCCACCATGTCATTAACTGTCCTCATATCAAAGTTGAATACATAGGATTCATACTTCTCCATTCCTGTGATGCTTCACTAAGGATAATGTGTTCCACTTCCATCCAGGTTAGTACAAATCCTGCAAAATCTCCATTTTTTTAATAGCTGAATAATATTCCATGGTATACATATACCATAGCTTGCCAATCTATTCCTGGGTTGAAGGGCATTTAGGCTGTTTCCACACTTTAGTGATTGTAAATTGGGCTGCAATAAACAGCCTAGTACAAGTATCTTTATAATAAAAGTGTTTTTTTCCTTCTGGATAGATGCCCAGTAATGGGACTGCAACATCAAATGGGAGGTCTAGGTTGAGTTGAGGTTTCTCCATACTTCCTTCCAAAAAGATTGTATTAGTTTACAGTCAGACCAGCAGCATAAGAGTGTTCCTTTCTCTCCACATTCGTGTCAGCATCTGCAGTTTCGTCTATCTTCTTTAGAGAAGATTCTGTTCATCTCTCTTCCCCATTGATATGTATGGGATTGTTGGGTCTTTTCTTGTGGATTAATTGAAGTTCTGTATAGATCCTAGTTTTTAAACTTTTGTCTGATTCAAAATATGCAAATATCCTTTCCCATTGGGTAGGTTGTCTATTTGCTTTGGCTGTTGTCTCCTTGGCTGTTGGCTGTACAGAAGCTTTTCAATTTAATTAAATCCCATTTGTTTATTGTTGCGGTTGTTGCTTTTGCCATGGCAGTCTTCTTCATAAAGTCTTTCCCCAAACCGCTATCTTCCAGTGTTTTTCCTATTTTTTCTTTGAGGATTTTTATTGTTTTATGCCTTAAATTTAAGTTCATTATCCATCTTGAATCAATTTTTGTGAGTGGAGAAAGGTGCAGGTCCAGTTTCAGTCTTTTACATGTGGATACCCAATTCTCCCAGCACCATTTATTGAATAGGGAGTCTTTCCTCCAGGGGACATTCTTGTTAGGTTTATTGAAGATTAGGTGGCTGTAAGTTGCTGGTTTCATTTCCTGGTTTTCTGTTCGATTCCAAATGTACCATGCTGTCTTGACCACTATGGCTTTGTAATACAGCCTAAAATCTGGTATGATGATACCCCCGGCTTTGTTTTTATTACTAGGAACTGCCTTAGCTATACAGGGTTTTTTCTGGTTCCATACAAAGCGCAGAATCATTTTTTTCCAAGTCTTGAAAATAGGATGTTGGTATTTTAATA
>NW_003852445.1:9292564-9299398 GCF_000181295.1 Otolemur garnettii
AAAAAAAAAAAAAATTTAAATGCCAATATAAGGCTGGGCATGGTGGTTCATACCTGTAATCCTAGTACTCTGGGAGGCTGAGGTAGGTAGATTGCCTGAGCTCATGAGTTTGAGACCAACCTAAACCAGGGCAAGACCTCATCTCTAAAAACATAGCTGGGCACTGTGGCGGGTGCCTGTAGTCTCAACTACTTGGGAGGCTAAGACAAGAGAATCGCTTAAACCCAAGAATTTGAGGTTACTGTGAGCTGTGACGCCATGGCAGTCTACCAAGGGGGAAAAAGTAAGACTCTGTCTCAATAAAAATAAAAAAGTCAACATAATATATTAAACTATAATAAAAAGAAAAATTAAAGAAAACTTATTGACTGTGAGCATGGTGGCTCACACCTATAACCCTAGCACTCTGGGAGGCTGAGGTGGTTGGAACACCTGAGCTCAGGAGTTTAAGACCAGCCAGAGCAAGAGAGAGACCCCTGTCTCTACTAACAGTAGAAAAACTGGCCAGGTGAGGTGGCTTACACCTATAATCTAGCACTCTGGGAGGTCAAGGAGTTGGACTGCCTGAGCTCACCAGTTTGAGACTAGCCAGAGCCAGAGTGAGACCTCATCTCTAAAACAGCCAGGCATTGTGGCGAGCACCTATAGTCTCAGCTATTTGAGAGGCAGAGGCTAGAGAATCACTTAAGCCCAAGAGTCCGAGGTTGCTGTGAGCCGTGATGCTATGGCACTCTACCAAGGACGATATAGTGAGACTCTCTCAAAAAACAAACAAACAGGCTCGGCCCCTGTAGCTCTGCGACTGGGGCACCAGCCACACACACCAGGGCTAGTGGGTTCGACCACCGCCCAGGCCTGCCAATCAACAATGACAATTACAACAACAACAAAATAACCAGATGTTGTGGTGGGCACCTGTAGTCCCAGCTACTTGGGAGGCTAAAGCAAGAGAATCACTTAAGCCCCAGAGTTGGAGATTGCAGTAAGCAGTGACACCACTGCACTCTACTGAGGATGACACAGTGAGACTCTGTCTCAAAAACAAACAAACAGGCTCACACCTGTAGCTCAAGTGGCTAAGGCACCAGCCACATACCCCTAAGCTGGCAGGTTCAAATCCAGACCGGGCCTGCCAAACAACAATGACAACTACAACCAAAAAATAGCTGGGCATTGTGACGGGCACCTGTAGTCCCAGCTCCTTGGAAGGCTGAGGCAAGAGAATCACTTAAACCCAAGAGTTTGAGGTTCCTGTGAGCTGTGACACCACAGCACTCTACCAAGTGCAACAAAGTGAGACTCTGTCTCTAAAAAAAAAAGAGGATTGCTATAGCACTCTACTCAGGGTGACAAAATGAGACTCTTATCTCAAAAAAAAAAAAAAAGGTAATATACATTTTGATTAACTCAATCTAGCTATATACTACAATGTATATCAGGTCCTTAAATGTTTTGTTCAATGTCATTTTAATGTTGATGAGGAAACAAATTGATTCTTGGCTGAGGCCACTATCTGTGTGGAATTCGCATGTCCTCATGTCTGCATGGGTTTCCCTAGGTATTCTGGTGTCCTACATTTCAAAGAAGTGCTTAGTAGAGGAAGTGACATGTCTACATGTTCCTAGTCTGAGGGAGTGTGGGTGTGTGTCTGAGGGTGCTGTGCCATGGAATGACAGTGTCTTGTCCTAGGTGAGCTGCCCCAACAGGCTCCAGCCACCCTTAACCCCGAACTGGAATTAGCAGTTTGGAAAATGAACACAAATTAGTGTAAAATAGAAATATATAAAGTATACAATAAGCATACAAATACACAAAAACAAGGTGGTAGCTAAGCACCTACCGTATCTGTTACTGTTTTGGAACTGTGTGGTCGTAGGAGCTTCTTTTTACAATTTTAACTTTGCAGACATTTATTCTGTGATTTAACCCACTACCACCACAACTGCCATCACTCACTGATTCAATAAAGCCTGAGTAATTATCTTACATGTTTTTATTACTCTTTCTTAAATTTATATATAGCTCACATTTATTTCTATGGTTAGTATTAGAAGTACAGTGGGAGGACGTCTGAGTCCAGGAGTCTAAGACCAGCCTGAGCAACATAGCAAGACTGTATCTCAAAAAGAAAAAAAGCGTTAGACGTGTTTATCTTCTGTGTTTTTGTTTTTCTTTTAGAGAAAGGTTCTTATTTTGTTGCCCACAGTGGAGTGCAGAACATAACTTATTGTAACCTTGAACTCCTAGGTTTAAGCAATCCTCCTTCCTTAGCCTTCCAAGTGGGTGGGATTTAGGCATTAGATCCACACCCAGCTATGTTTTCTGGTGGTCTCTGTTTAGAAGTTTACTGAAGGGCCAGGTGTGGTGGCTCAAGCCTATAATCCTAGCACTCTGGAAGGCCCGAGGTGGGAGCATCCCTTGAGCCCTGGAGTTTAAGACCAACCTGAGCAAGAGGGAGACACCATCTCTACTAAAATAAGAAAAACTAGCCAGCTCAGTGTCTGTAGCACAGTGGTTACCGCACCAGCCACATGCACGGAGGGTGGCGGGTTTGAACCCAGCCTGGGCCAGCTAAACAACTGCAACAAAAAAATAGCCCCAGCTACTCGGGAGGCTGAGGCAAGAGAATCGCTTAAGCCCAAGAGTTTGAGGTTGCTGTGACCTGTGATGCCATGGCACTCTACCCAGGGCGACATCTTGAGACTCTGTCTCTAAATAAATAAATAAAATAAACACAAATAGAAAAACTAGGCAGGTGTTTTGATGGGCTCCTGTAGTCCCAGCTACCTGGGAGGCTGAGGCAGGAAGAATGCTTGAGCTACGATGATGTCATGCCAGGGTGACAGAGTTGAGACACTGACTCAGAAAAAAAAAAAGTTAACTTGAGAAAAAGGAAAAAGAGATAACTCTAGAAATTGTAGCTGCAATTCAGTTTGCTTTCCCAGTAGAAATGCTTAGAATATATGGTTTAACAGGAAAAAGATGAGCTTTCGCATCCTTTTAGGTGACTTTCACTCTTACCCTAGCAGTTAGCTTAAGCAAATTACCACCACAATCTCAGTAAGCACATCTGAAACGTACTGCAAAAAAAAAAAATAATAATAAATTACCTTCCATTACAATATCTCAGGGTTTTTTTTGACACCTGAGTGTATTTTGTACATGTCCTAAATAAAGTGTTAGTTGAATCTGAATATTATCTTCTATTGCTTCATTCACTATCAAACTTCAGAATAGGGCTTAAGATTTAAATTTTAAGATTTCCTATGCAATTTACAATAGTACTAGTATAAGCTGAACATGCTCAATTTAAAACATTATGGTGGACAAAGCAATCATTTGGAAGGAAGAGAACTTCCCTTAACTAGGTTTGCAGTCTCAAATTGGAAAAAGCCTCACAAATCTCAAACTTCCCAACAAAGTGGCTTAATCTTAAGTCTCCAAGATGATTAAACCGAACTGACCAGACCCAAGAGGAGGAGGGTGCAAAGCATTCCCTCTCCATAATTATGCACCAAGATTCGGACTAAACATTAAATGAACATAAACGAAGAGCCCCAATATTAGTTGCTATTATTTAGATGCATCCCACAAGGAGAAAAGGCGAAAATAGGAAAAAAGATCGGAGGGTGTCAAACACCACAGGCCGAAAGGTGTTTTCTGGCCTGAGACCCACAACCTTTAAGCAGCAGGGTCTTTGAGCTCCCTGCCCAACTAGGGGCCAAAGGAAATCAGCGGCTTCTCATAAAGGTCAAGACTTTGGAGCACATTTGCTTCTGGACCTGGGAGCAGAGCTAGAACGCCCCCGCGAAAATTCGTACCCCAGCCAGCAACACCACCTGCCCATAAACCCGCGCCGGCCCTGGGAGAGGAACAACTGGGTTGCTCCGGAGCCGCACCCTGCAGAGCAGAAATCCGGCCGTGTCTTGCAGCCCCACAACCTCCAGAAGGGACAGACCACCAGGACCCTCCGGCTCTGATACGCTCAACGCAGGCCGGGCCCTCGATACTCACCTTCACAGCCGACCCTTCTTACTCCATCAGGCCGCCGAGGGCCAGGCGAGGGAGCTCCCCGACGCCCCCAGACGCCCCTTCCGTTTCGGGTCCGGGAGCCCGCTCCGGACCCACTCCCCGCCGGGCACCACCGCCGCCGCCGCCGCCGCCGCCGCCAGCACGCAGGCGCACTCGACGCCGTCACGCTCCCTTTCCCCACCCCCACCCCCGCCCTTTGCGGTCCGCCTTTCTCAATATTCTAGCTTTATTTGAACACCAGTGAGTGAACAACAGACACAGGGGGAAAAGCTGTACTCAAAAAGAAAGTAAAAGAACAAAGGCGGACCAAAGGGCGGGAGAGTCAGTCTGCTGCATTGGACGCTGTGACTAAGCCTCTCTTGGCCCTTTTTTCACTCCCTCCATGCTCTTTCCGGGCCTCTCTCTGGCTCCTACTCTCTTCCTAGATGCCCCCCCATTCCCTTTAGGCAGTGGCAGCTGTTTCAGCTGAATCTTCAAATCACTCCTTCCTCCTAAAACTTGTAGTGGAAGGTGCAAGAGCTTTAGAACAAATCTTCTTCTAACTAGTAGTAATTTGTGACTTGGGCCAATTTACAAGTTTTCTTGGAACCTTAGTATCCTGAGTTAAAATTACCGTAATAGTTCACAGGATGTTGCCAGGACTGAGATAACATAGGACAAATACCTATCCATGAGTGATACCTATCACAGAGCAGCCGTATCACGTACCATCAATTACCAATGATTATATTCTTACTCATACTTAAAAGTACTGTTATATTTGTCATTAAATTTAGCTCATGCTTAATCCTTCAGGATCTTATTTTATTGACTAAAACTTGTCAGATAAATGAAGTTATATTAAGTTTAGATAATGATGTGAAGTGTTACTTCTCCTACATTATTGAAATTATAACATTTCTGTTTAATAAGACCTCAAAGTAGCTACCTCCATTTATGTGTAAATCCAGATTTGCTTCTAGAGGTTTAAGACATCTTCCAATTCCATATTTATGACATCACAAGTCCTTGAAACACTCAAGGCCTGCAGTATGCTGTTCATTCTACCTCCTTTAAGGCATGCAATTAAAGAACTGCTTTACTCTATAAGCTCAGGGCCATAGTCCAAGGAAAAGTCATAGAAGACCTCAAGGTCAGATACCGGTGAGCATGAAGTAACCCTAGATCAAATTTTCTCAATATTGGAAGTATTGACATTTTGGAGCAGATAACTCTCTGTTGTCAGAGGCTGTCCTGTTGTAAGATGTAAGATGTTTAGCAGCATCCCTGTGCCGTAGATGCCAGTGGTACCCCCTCACCATTACAATAATCAAAACCATGCCATCTCCAAACATTACCAAATGTCCCTTGGAGGGCAAAGTTGTCCCCAATTATGAAATTTGGCATTGGGGGCTGTACCTGTGGCTCAAAGGGGTAGGGCACCAGTCCCATATGCCATAGGTGGCACGTTCAAACCCAGCCTAGCCAAAAACTGCAAAGCAAAAAAAAAAAAAAAAAGAAAGAAAAGAAACTTGGCATTGGCTCGGCACCTGACCTGCAGCACAGTGGTTATGGTGCCAGCCACATACTCTGAGGCTGGCAGGTTTGAACCTGGCCTGGGCCAGCTGAACAACAATGACAACTACAATAAAAAATGGCTGTGTGTTGTGGTGGGCACCTGTAGTCCCAGCTACTTGGGAGGCTGAGGCAAGAGAATCGCTTCAGCCCAGGAGTTTGAGGTTAGTATGAGTTGTGACGCCACAGCACTCTACCAAGGATGACAAATAGTGAGAATCCATCTCAAAAAAAAAGAAAGAAAGAAAAAGAAACTTAGCATTATATCAGTGACTATCTCAACCCTAAATGAACTTGCCATACATTTTCTCTACTTGAGAAAAGTAGACAGAAGGGCAGAAACTAGTAGTTCATTTTTACCAGTCTTAAACAGGCCCTCAATACTGCTTACCAGTCCTACTACTTGTCTTTGGTCAACATGTTCTACAACAGTATTCCAAATCTTCTCAACTTTCCTTAAAATTCCCAATACCATATCCTTTTCATCTACTTCACAGAGAAAACAGGTCATCAAGTGAAAATGTAAACTCCTGTTACTTAACTAAACACACAAACTTAACTTATGATTGAGGATGTATCTCCTCCTTCTCCCACCCTCTCCTCTTCTAAGACCATACCTGCCAGCGCTTTGCATAGCATCTATTCTTACCTTTCAAGATCTTTACTTCCTGACTATCCCTTTCCTTTTTTTGTTCAACCATTTCAGTTGGATCTTCTGTATCATGTTCAAGTTTCTCCTGTCTTAATTGCAACAAAAATCCAACAATAGCACCACCACCACCCCCATTTGGACCTTTTATGATCTTCTCTCCTTTCTCCCTTTCAAGACCACATTTTCCAAAAGTATTCTGCTATCTGTCCCCATTTCTTCCTCTTCCCCCTCTCCAAACTATTATAATCTACTTTTTAACCTTATCATTTCACTGAATAGCTTTTATTTAGATTACTAATAACCTCTGTGTTACTGAATTCAAAAAACATTTTGTAGGCTTCGTCTTCCTTGATCCCTTAGGAATAAGCTACTCATCTTTGAAACACTCTTTTCTTGATTTCTAGCACTTTGTTTTATTCTTAAGAGGTGTGTGGAAGGTTTCCTAGAACCAGTGGCTTATAATAATCATCACTCACTTAAAACCCTTCAATAGTTCAATGACCATAGCATAAAGTGTAAGCTCTCTAGTTCAAAATTCAAAAACCTTCCAAGATCTGGCCATTGCTGGCTTTTTTTTTTTTTTTTTTTTTTTTGAG
>NW_003852445.1:9299677-9305025 GCF_000181295.1 Otolemur garnettii
AAAAAAAAAAAAAAAGGCCAGGTGCTATGGGTCATGCTTGTAATCCTACCACTCTGGGAGGCCAAGGTGGGTGGATTGCTTGAGCTCAGGAGTTGGAGACCAGCCTGAGCAAGAGACCCCTATCTCTAAAAATAGCCAGGTGAAATGGAAGGCACCTGTAGTCCCAGCTACTTGGGAGGCTGAGGCAAGAGAATCGCTTAAGCCCAAGAGTTTAAGGTTGCTGTGAGGTATGAGGCCACACACACTCTACTGAGGGCGACAAAGTGACACTGGGTCTCAAAAAATAGAACAAAACAAAACGTATGTTCCTCTATACCCAGGGATATACCGCGAACGCTAAACGTCTAACAAGGATGAACTATGAGAAATGTCCAGAAGGCACTATGTGACATAGGCTGTTCCCACAGCCTAGAAAACTCTTATCTCTGGGAGTCCAAGGCTTAGTGGTTAGGGTGCCGGCCACGGGCTCTGGGTTGATAGGTTTGAACCGGCCAGGCTTGCTAAACAAACAAAAGAAAATAGCCAGGCATTGTGGCGGGCGTCTGTAGTCCCAGTTACTAGGGAGGCTGAGGCAAGAGGATCGCTTAAGCCCAAGAGTTAAGGTTGCTGTGAGCTATGACACTACAGCACTCTAGCGAGGGCAACAAAATGAGACTCTGTCTCAAAAAAAAAAAGAAAGAAAGAAAAAAGAAAGAAACTCTTATCTCCTTCCCTCCCAGACTTCTGGGGCGGGGAGAAATTCCTATTTATCCTTTTCGACTCAAAAGTCACTTTCTTCATGAACCCTTCCAGATACCCCTAAGACTAGAACACTTTGGTCACTGTAAGCCAGAGGGGCCTTGGATTTTCCACGTACTATGCCCTGTATTGTACCCACTGTAATTTGTTTACGTATCTGTTTCTCAGTCTTAGAGAAGTTAAAATCTAGACCCTGTGAAGCTGGGAAGGAATCTCACTCGCCTGCTTGCCCTCAGCATTCGCCCTTCGCAGTGCCTGGCAAACGCTTTGCCCCCAGTAAAAGTTTGCTGCGTGAACACCTCCTACTGTTGGGCGGGTGTGAAATCCATCCAGTTAACGGGTGAGTTCCCGGGCTCTCCGCCTGCGTGGCAGGGAGATTTAAAGCCCTGGTGCAGTGATTGGCTCCAACTGCAGAGGTGTGTCCACGCAGGCCCTGCGCGAGCGCGTAGCCTCGGTGCGCGCAGGCGCGACACGGGCGCAGCTCCGGGTCCGGTCTAGTAGTGTCCGAGCTGCGGCGACTGGAGAGTGGTGACCGGAAATGCTTGGTGAGTCTTCAGGAGTAGGACTGCGGAAGCTGGCTGGGGTGAAGACTGGGGGTATGTCCAGTGGAGAAGGAGTATATCGTGACCGTTGAAAAGTTGCTGGGGTCAGGCTTAAGGGGAGGAGGGGCGCTCTGGCCCGGACTCGGCTGATCCGGCCGCGAGAGAGGACGCAAGGGGCCAGGAGACTGTGGAGTGGCTGGCTGTGGAAAGGTGGCGGGGTGGTGGTTCCCTGAACCCATCCTCGAAACCAAGCAGAAATCAACTCCTACCTTCTCACCCCTACTGTGTTGCTGTGGTTGCGATTCATAGACTGTATAGTGACCTTAGTGATCAGATAGCTCTGAGATAATTGTTTGGAGGAGGACTCTGAAGTTCAAGGTATTGGATAGCTCTTGCTCTCTAGGAAAGTCCGCCCTTACTTACCTGACGGCTTTGATACACGAATAAAAGGATCAAAGAATGAGTTTCACAATTCAGGGTTGGAGTAGTTGGGGGGGAGGGGAAGTACTGTAAAGTGCTGTTTCACCTCGTTCTTTTCTTTTTATATCATTAGTCACCATGATGTTAGGAAAGGCAACTTGATAGAAGGGAACTGAAAGACAAAAAAATGGGGAAAAAGATGAGAAGGTCTCGTCTACCTATATAACTTGGCCTGCCACTTAAATACTTAACCATCTTGCTAGGGTATTTTATTTTATTTTTGAGACAGAGTCTCTGTTGCCCAGGCTAGAGTGCCATGGCATCAGCCTACCTTATAGCAACCTCAAACTACAGGGCTCAAGTGATCTACTGCCTCAGCCTCTTGAATACCTGGGACTACAGGTGCCTGCCAGGACGCCTGGTTCGTTTTTCTATTTTTGTAGAGACAAGGTCTCACTCTGTTGCTCAGACTGTTCTCCCAACTCCTGACTTCAGGCTATCTTCCCATGTTGGCCTCCCAAAGTACTAGGATTACAGGTGTAAGCCATTGTGCTGTGCCTACTTCATATTTTACCAACATTTCTTTAACTTTAGTTTTTTCTAAAGTGATAATCTGTGAAATCGTGATTTTGACGTATTTTATACCATTTTCCTCGTACACATTATAATCTATAACTAAAACACACACCTTCCATATGTAACAGCTGAAATCATGTTCTTGCTTTTCACTTTGAAAAATATTGCTTTGAGCCTGATATCTATTTTATTTTTTTGCAGTTCTTGGCTGGGGCTGGGTTTGAACCTGCCACCTCTGGCATATGGGGCTGGTGCCCTACTCCTTTGAGCCACAGGCACCGCCCCCCCCCCCTTTTTTTTTGAGATGAGTCTTACTATGTTGCCCTTGGTAGAATGCTGTGCCATCATAGCTCACAGCAACCTCAAACTCTTGGGCTTAAGAGATTCTCTTGCCTCATCTTCCCATGTAGCTGGGACTACAGGTGCTTGTCACAATGCCTGGCTACTGATAATCATTTTTAAAATAAAAAGAAGATTGGACTAAGGCCAATGGGCTTGAAAATTCTGTGAGCCCTGTGATGGTATTCATTACTGTGACATAATACTAGCAAACTTATCTGGCTGCACCTGATGAAAGTAGATTAGAATAGCAAAGGGAAAAAAGAGGATGTTTGCTCTTTGACATTTTTATGAAATCAGTTGCCTCTCTTTTTTTTTTTACCGCCTAAGGTAAGGCCTTCTACCCTCTTGGTTCCTATATCTCAAACATTCTGGAAATCTATGTTGGGGCCATGTTTATACTCTGCATTATGTATGTGTTAGCATTTATAATACATAATGTTGCTTGTATTCAAGGATGCTGAACTTTTAATTATAGTATTATATTTTGTTTCCAGATCTGTAAGTTGACAGAGGAGCAGATGACAAGGACTGCTCTTTTTGTTCTGGTAGGGAAGGTCTTGAAACAGATCCAGTTCCTGGAACAATTGGAGGAAGTAGATTATGGAGCCAGGAAATAGCATGAAATGTGACTTTTTCAGTATTGGAAGTAAAAGGATTCCATTTGCACTCATTTAAATTCACTGGCATTTTGGTTTGTTTTTTGAGACTCTGTTGCCCAAGTTAGAGTGCTGTGGTGTCAACCTCGCTCACAGCAACCTCAAACTTCTAGGCTCAAGTGACCCTTCTTCCTCAGCTTCCCAAATAACTGAGACTACAGGTGCCCACCACATGCCTGTGTAATTTTTTCTGTTTTTAGTAGAATGGGGTGTCGCTCTTGCTTAGGCTGGTCTTGAACTCTTGAGCTCAAGGTATCCTCTGGCCTCAGCATCCCAGAGTGCTAGGATTGTAAGTATGGATCCCCACACCCAGCTTTGGTTTTCTTTTCAATTTAGATTGTATTGATACTAAAATACTGTATTTAAATCACTGATCTATATTTTTCTGGAATTCCCTCACTGATTTTTGTGAGTTCTTATAACTTTACATTTAAAAGTTTGTTTTAAATTTACTTTGACATTGTTTTGGCAATTACAATTAGTTGTTTGTTTTGTGTTTTGTTTTTTGAGATCAAGTCTCACTTTGTTGCCCTCAGTAGAGTGCTCTAGTGTCATAGCTCACAGCAACTGTAAATTCTTGGGCTCAAGTGATTCTCTTGCCTCAGCCTCCTGAGTAACTAGGTAGGACTACAAGTCCCACCACAATGCCTGGCTATTTTTTTTAAGAGACGAGAGTCTCTCTCTGGCTCAGGCTGGTCTCCAACCTGTAAGGTCAGGCAATCCACCCCTTCAGCTTCCCAGAATGCTAGGATTACAGGCATGAGCCACCGTGCCTGGCCTAATTTTTTTATGGTATCTTTTTATTTTTAATACTTATTATGCCATGAAATCACAGGGAAGGCTCGGCGCCTATAGCTCAACTGGCTAAGGCCCCAGCCACGTACACCTAAGGTGGCAGGTTCGAATCCCCAGCCCGGACCCGCCAAACAACAATGACGACTGCAACCAAAAAATAGCCGGGCATTGTGACGGGCGCCTGTGGTCCCAGCTACTTGGGAGGCGGAGGCAGGAGACTCGCTTGAGCCCAGGAGTTGGAGGTTGCTGTGAGCTGTAATGCCACGGCACTCTACCCAGGGGGACAGCTTGAGGCTCTGTCTCAAAAAAAAAAAGAAATCACAGGGAAAAGATTCCAGCAGCTTGAGGAGATGTCTTTCCATTGAATGTGACAAAACTTGCCATGCCTATTATGCCATGAATTCATGGGGAATAGGTTCCAGCACTTATGTTCCTGTTCCATTGGTTCTCTTGGTTATCCTATGTACTGCTGTACACCTACTATGTATGCCATGAATTCGTAGGGAATAGGTTCCAGCACTTTATGCTCCTGCTCAGGTGGTTCTCTTGGTTCTCCTGTATGCTAATGCTGTACACCTATTATGCCATGAATTTGTAAGGAATGGGTTCCAGGAGCTCAGGCTCCTTTCCGTTGGTTCACATAAAATGCAAGATGCCCCCTCAGTTGAACCCAGGTACCTTTCTCTTTGGCTTCCTTCTTTTTCTGATTATTTTCTTTCTCATGTTTTAGGAAGCTGTTGGGACTCTGATAGTGCTTAATATGCTCAATATGAACATTAATCCTCCTGGCAAGAATCTTGCCCTTAACTTGTTTGTTTACAACAATGCCAACAGCATTCTGGGTAACATTGTAGACTCTTCTAGTTTTGCCCTGGTAACACCTGTGTGGCATGCCTTTTTGAACAGTATCCATTCCCTTGATCTACAATATCTCCTTTCTTGTAGATTCACATGTATGTGGCCAAAGGAACAGCTCCATGTTTTCTAAAAGGCCTATAGAGGCTAGGTGCAGTGGCTTACACCTGTAATCTTAGCACTCTGGGAAGCCAAAGTGTGTGGATTGCTTGAGCTCACAAGTTGGAGACCAGCCTTAGCCAGAGCAAGACCTCATCTCTAAAAATAGCAGGGCTTTGTGGCAGGTGCCTGTAGACCTTGCTACTCAGGAGGCTGAGGCAGGAGGATTACGTGAGCCCGGGAGTTTGAGGTTGCTGTGAGCTGGGACAGCATAGCACTCTTTATCAAGGGTGACAAAGTTAGACTCTATATTAAAAAAAAAAAA
>NW_003852445.1:9305045-9318078 GCF_000181295.1 Otolemur garnettii
AAAAAAAAAAAAATGCCCTAGAGAACATGTATGAGGTGCCTCTCCTCTTTCCCTTTGTGTTTGTCATTTTGGTGAATTATTGGAAGATGGCGGTTGCGATTACTTTAGATGGCTTTTTTTTTTTTTTTTTTGAGACGGAGTCTCATTATGTCGCCCTCAGTAGGGCGCTGTATTATCACAGCTCACAGCAACTTCAAACTCTTGGGCTCAAACAATTCTCTTGCCTCAGCCTCCCAAGTAGTTGGGACTACAGGCACTCGCCACAACGCCCGGCTATTTTTCATTGTTGTTGTTATTTAGCAGGCCTGGGCCGAGTTTGAATCCGCCAACTTTGGTGTATGTGGCTGACACCCTAACCATTGTGCTACAGCCACTGAGCCTATGTTGCTCTTTATATAAAGAAGAATACTATGGGTGGTGCCTGTGGCTCAAGGAGTAGGGTGCTGGCCCCATATACCAGAGATGGTGGATTCAAAACCTGGCCCTGGCCAAAAACTGCAAAAAACCCCCCAAAGCCCAAGAATACTGCTTTTATAATGTTCTGTAGGTGATAATTCTTTTCTAGGGACCTGAAGTGCTTATGTTCTCTGTATATAGCTTCTGACTCCTGGTATTAGAATATTTGAGAAGCTAACCAGAAAGCATCTAAGTGATCTTGAAATCAGAGCCAAAATACTTGGATGGTTTAAGTGAATATTTCATCTAAGTAGGGTGACTCCCTGCCAATGTTCCCCACTGCACATTTGGTATTTCCCTGAGAGATACCATACTTAATGTTTGCTGGATTGTTTCTCTATCCTGTATAGATTGCTAGCTTCTGGCTCTTTCACCCTTTTTCTTATCTTTTTTATAGAGCAGTGTTTTTCAACCTTTTTTATCTCATGGCTCACTTGAACCTAAAATTAAATTTCGGTGGCACACTTAAATTATGTTGATCAAGAAAAGAAGGAAAAAGCCGGGTGCAGCGGCTCATGCCTATAATCCTAGCACTTGGGAGGTCGAGGTGGGTGGATTGCTTGAGCTCATGAATTCAAGACCAGCCTGAACAAAAGCGAGAACCCCATCTCTACTAAAACAGAAAAACTGAGGCAGGAGGAGCCCATGAGTTTGAGGTTGCTGTGAACTATTATGGTATGTCACAGCCCTCTACCCAGGGCACACAAACAGCTTGAGACTGTCTCAAAAAAAGAAAAAAGGGCAGAACACAATTATAAGAGGGACTTTAACAAATGCAATCAATGTAACCTAATTCTTTGTACTATCAATGAATCCCAAACAATAAAAAAATTAATTAATTAAAAAATACAAATAAAAAGAGAATATACTTACTGTGCTTTGAACTTCTCTCAAAAATAATTAATGATCTTTAAAAATTTTTGTGGCACACCAGTTGAAAATCACTGTTACAGAGCATCCACTGTTGTTTTTCACAGCTGTTCTTGTAGACAGGGTTAATGTAATAGATTACAGTCAAACCTTCATCTGCCTTTCCAGGACTGCGCCTGGGTTCCTTAAAGGAGAATTGTGGAAGTTCCAAGGTTGACAGGGACTTGAAGACCAGAATGTTGGACATTAAGCAGTTAACTTATAATAGGTACCTCTGTAGAACTGAAATATATTTTGGTCTGGTTTTCCTTCCTGATCTTTATGCTTCAGTGTACTTTGAAACATGATTCTGTGGCATACTTATTATATTTGCATAAAGTTCATGTAGAAAGAGGTAGAAAAGAAACTTGAGAGAGGAAGTAAAAAGAGGAAACTACCATCAACATAAATAAGACCTTACCTAATGCCTTCAGGAAGAATTAAATTTCCTAATCAGAGCTTAATGTCTTTTTGGCCTAGAGTATTTTGGGATATTCAAAAAAACATTGAGTTTGAGTGAATACCCGTCACCCGTTGAGTGAATACTCAACATTGAGTTGAGTGAATACCCGTCATTTCTGAGTGTGAATATTTTTATTTTTAACTTTTCACATTATAAATGGAATGTAGGAGTAAAAAAATACATTTTTTTTTTTTTTTTACAGTTTTTGGCCAGGGCTGGGTTTGAACCTGCCACCTCCATCCTATGGGGCCAGCACCCTACTCCTTTGAGCCACAGGCACTACCCCAAAATAAATTCTTTTTTTGTTTTTGAGACAGAGTCTCACTTTGCTGCCCTTGCTGTAGTGCCCTGGCGTCACAATTCACAGCAACCTCAAACTCTTGGGCTGAAGGGATTCTCTTGCCTTAGCCTCCCAAGTAGCTAGGACTACAGGTGTCCGCCACAACGCCTCGCTATTTTTAGAGACAGTATCTTGCTCTAGTTCAGGCTCATCTGGAAAGGGTGAGCTCAGGCAATCCACCTGACTCAGCCTCCCAGACTGCTAAGATTACAGGTCTGAGCCACCTCACCCAGCCAAAAAAATAAATTCTTAAAGAGAAACCATCGAAGCTCTTTACATACCTGGTGCATACCTGTAGTTCCTGTTACATGGGAGACTCAGGTGGAAAGATTGCTTGAGCCCAGGAGTTCAAGGCTGCAGTAAGCGATGTTCATCCATTACACTATGGCCTGGATGACACAGTAAGACCCTATCTCTTTCAAAAAAACCAAACCCCCCCCAAAAAAACCCTTACATATAAAATAGTGGTTTTCAACCTTGGCTTAGCTATACATTGGAATCTCCTGTGGAGCTTTATAAAAGACTAAAGATGGGCTGGGTGCATTGGCTTACGCCTGTAATTCTTGGCATTCTGGGAGGCCGAGGCAGGCGGTTTGTCTGAGCTTAGGAGGCTGAGGTTCCTGTGAGCTATGATGCCACAGCATTCTACCAGGGGGCAACAAGTGAGAGTCTGTCTCAATAAAATAAAACAAAAGACTAATTCTTGGGGTGGGGTCTCCTCCCCACCACAGGTTCTTATTTAATTAATCTGGGATGCAGCATGAGCCTCTAGAGCAGTGTTTTTCAACCTTTTTTAATCTCACAGCATACTCAAACCTATAGTTAAACTTCCACAGCACACTTAAATTATGTTGATCAAAGAAAAGAATATACTTACTGTGCTTTGAACTTCTTTCAAAAATAATTTAATTAATGCTTTTTTTTTTAGGCTGGATGCGATGGCTCACGCCTGTAATCCTAGCAGTCTGGGAGGCCGAGGCAATATATTGCCTGAGCTTACAGGTTTGAGACCAGCCTGAGCAAAATCGAGACCCTGTCTCTAAAAATAGCTGGGTGTTGTGGTAGGCGCTTCTGGTCCCAGCTACTTGGGAAGCTGAGGCAAGACAATCGATTAAGCCCAAGAGTTTGAGGTTGCTGTGATTTGTGATGCCAGGTCACTGTACTGAGGGTGATAAAGTGAGACTCTATCTCAAAAAAAGAAAAAGTCTTTCAGTTGGCACTTACAGTATATGTATACATAAGTTTGTGAGAACACTCCCATCCATTGACAGATGATTATCCATTTCAAACCAAAGAAATATAGAAATAAAACAGTAGCACATTTGTCTTAAACACTAACAGATTTAGAAGACAAGCCCTTGCGAAGGTTTGGCTGGGAAATATATTTCCCAGTATGTGGCAGGAATGGAATCTAATGGGGTCTAGACAAGTTCGTAATACTCTCATGGCAAAATACTAAGAAATGGATAAAACAGGAGGATCCTATGAAGAAAACAGAAAATTAGCTGGGGTGCAGAATCTGTAACAGCTCTAATCTGGAGTACAATCTCCTGTCATTGCCCCGAACACCAGAGTATCTTCTTTCCCTAACTTTCCTAGCAACAATCAGTATCTTCCAGGATCCACGAAAAGTATGAAATTGGAAGCTACTTAAATGGTAGGTAGTCCGTTGGATTTGCTTTAAAATCAGGGTCTCTCTTAATCTCATTTGTGAGAGGGACTCACTTACAACTCCCTTTGGAAGTGCTTTATTTGTTTATTTATTTTTGAGACAGAATCTCACTTTGTCACCCTGGGTAGAGTGCTGTACTGTCATGCCTCGCAGCAACCTCAAACTCTTGGGTTTAAGTGATCTTCTTGCCTCAGCCTCCCAAGCCGCTGGGACTACAGGAACCCGCCACAATGCCGGGCTATTTTTTAGAGACAGGGTTTCATTCTGGCTCAGACTGGTCTAAAACTCCTAAGGTCAAGCAATCCACCCACCTCCACCTTCCATAGTACTGGGATTACAGGTGTGAGTGACCAAGCCCAGCCCTAGAACTTTCTCTGTGTTCAGGCCCAGCTTGAACTTTCTCTGTTTTTTGTTTGTTTGTTTCTTGTTTTGTTTTTTTGAGACAGAGTCTTACTTTGTTGCCCTGGTTGAGAGTGCTGTGGTATCATAGCCACCTCAAACTCTTGGGCTCGAGTGACCATCTTGCCTCAGCCTCCCAAGTAGCTGGGTCTTCTGGTGCCTGCCACAACGCCCAGCTAGTTTTCCTATTTTTAGTAGAAGTGAGATCTTACTCTTGCTCAGGCTGGTCTGGAATTCCTGAGCTTCAGCAGTTCACCTGCCTCAGCCTCCCAGAGTACTGGAATTACCACTCCAGGCCTTCTTCTTTTTTTTTTTTTTTTTTTTTTGAGTTAGGTCTTACTGTGTTGCCCAGGCTAGCAGTAGCATGATCCTAGCTCACTATAACCTCTAGCTTTGACTCACCTTATTTTTGTTTTTTGTTTTTATTTTATTTTTGAGACAGAGTCTCACTTTGTCACCTTTGGTAGAGTGCCATGTCATCATAGCTGTGAGCCAGCAACCTCAAACTCTTGGGCTCAAGTGATTCTCTTGCCTCAGCCTTCTGAGTAGCTGGGATTACAGGCCCCTGCCGCAACACCCGGCTATTTTTAGAGATAGGGCCTTGCTCTTGCACAGGCTGGTCTCGAAAGTGTGAGCTCAGGGTAATCCACCCGCCTCAGCCTCCCAGAGTGCTAGGATTCCAGGCATGAGCCACAGCACCTGGCTTCAGCTTATTTTTAACTTTTTTGTAGAGACAAAGAACTCTTAGTGTTAAGGCATCCTCCTGCTCAGTCTCTCAAAGTGCTAGGATTATAGATATGAGCCACTATGCCTGGCCATTGTGATTAATTTTAAGAGAAGGACTGAAATAGGAAACTAAGTAGAATATTATAGCTACAAAATCCTGTTTTCCTGTACAGTATCAATTATTTTTTAGAATCATTCTTGGGGGCTGGGCATGGTGGCTCACACTTGTAATCCTAGCACTCTGGGAGGCCAAGGCAGACAGATCTCATAGGTTGGAGACCAGCCTGAGCTAGAGCGAGATCCCACCTCTAAAAATAGCTGGGCATTGTGGCAGATGCCTGTAGTCCCAGCTACTCAGGAGGCCGAGGCAAGAGAATTGCTTGAGCCCAGGAATTTGAGGTTACTGTGAGCTGTGACACTACAGCACTCTGCCAGGGGCGACAAAGTTAGACTCTATATCTCAAAAGATTAAATAAATAAAATGAAATAAGATAAAATAATCATTTTGGGGAGGACCCTGTGGAAATGATAATGATTGAAGGCATTCATTCTTCTGTTTCTTCCCCATGTGACTCCCCAGTGTTATGAATAAAGTTCTATGTATGTTCCAAAGCCTTAATTAAGGCTTTGTTTCAAGGCCTTTGTTTTGTGTATTTCTTTCCAATGGTCTTATTTTTATTTTTTAAATTAGTGTAGATATGTTCAAGTTCTAAAATACTGGAAGGCAGCTGAAAACCGTGATTACTCTGATCTTTCTATCTCTTCCTTCAATTTAACTTTCTTAGGGCCAGGCATGGTGGCTCATGCCTATGATCCTAGCACTCTGGGAGGCCGAGGCAGTTGGATTGCCTGAGCTCACAGGTTTGAGACCAGCCTGAGCCAGAGTGAGACCTCATCTCTCTGGGTGTTGTGGGGGGTGCCTATAGTCCCAGCTACTCAGGAGGCTGAGGCAAGAGAATCACTTGAGCCCAAGAGTTTGAGGTTGCTGTGAGTTATGATGCCTCGGCACTCTACCGAAAGCTACAAAGTAAGACTCTCAAAAAAGTTTTTTTTTTATCTTATTTGAGTCTCTGGAAGAGATAAGATTTCATCATCTTATTATGGTTTGCATTTGAATTTTGAAATGAGCCATCAGGTTGGGGTTGCTTAGCCTGTTTTCTAACATTTGGCAGCTTCACATGACCTCTTACTTATTAATGGGGTACAGTCTACAGTAAGACCATTTACCAGACCATGAACTGTTCTTAGTATGAAAGTAGATCGAGGGTGGAATAATAAATCTGCTCTTCACTAACTCAGTCACCTTAGGGAAACTTACTTAAACTGAGCCTTAGCTTCCCCATCTATAAAATGATATAATGTTGTATATAAATACTTAGTAGAGTATATGATGTATAATAGATAATCAACGAACATTTCTTCCCCTGCCAAGGTTAAAACAGAAGTTAAGAAAGTCAAATTAGGAGTTTTCTGATAAGCACAAGTGAACCATAAGAGAACTAAGCTGTAAAAGCACTGAGAAAAATGTTGCATTTTCCCCTCAAAGGCACACAATTAGCATGGTAGACTAAGTTTCCAAGAGCATTGGAAATAAACAGATTTTTATTCTGTTAGATTAAATCTGAGAAAAGTAAGTTTAATGGTATCTTTGTATTAAATGATGTTTTGTTTTTTTACTCCACTTCCATTAATTCAATTCTCTCTTCTCTAGCTTTCTGGGTAAACTTCTTGATTCCATGAGAAAAAAACTTCTGTAAATAATAAATATGAGTAGAGCTATAAATTCTAGTTTATACTCTCTCAGACACTTCTGAGCAGATTTACAAAGGCCAGTAATAACCTGAGGGGTATGACTGATTGAAATAGTGGCATGATCGTTGCTCACTGCACCTTTGAACTCCAGGGCTTAAGTAATCATCCTGTCTCAGCCTCTCAAGTAACTAGAGCTACAGGAATATGCCGCCATGCCTAGTTATTTTTTAATTATTTGCTCACTCAGTAGGCATTTCAGAGTACCTACTGTCACATCTTGTTAAGTGTTAGAGAAACCCAGAGAAAACAAAACCCTCTGCCCTCCAAGACTTTAGTACATTCCCAGGTAAATAGGTTCCCTGCATATCAGCATGTATACTCCATGGCAGGGTTTCTCACTTAGGCACTTGGACATTTTGGGCCAGGTTATTCTTGTTGCAGTTTGGCCAGGGCTGGGTTCTAACCCACCACCCTCAGTATATGGGGCCTGCACCCTACCTACTGAACCATAGGCACCGCCAAGGGCCAGATTATTTTTTGTTGGAGGGTTTTCCTGAGAAACTTACAGGATGTTTAGCTGCTTTCCTGGCCTCTACCCACTAGATGTAATAACCCTCTCCTCCTCCCCAAGTTGTGACAATCAAAAATATCTCCAGGCCGGGGGCAGTGCCTTTCACTTGTAACCTTCCCATTCTGGGAGGCCAGAGGGTGAATTGCATGAGGCCAGGAGTTGAAGAGCACCCTGAACAAGAGTGAGACTCTATCTCTACTAAAAAATAGAAAAATGAGCCAGGCACAGTGTTTTGGGCATGTAGGCCTAGCTACTTGGGAGGGTGAGACAGGCAGATCACTTGACCCTGAAAGTTTGAGGTTGCTGTGAGCTCTGATGATGCCTCTGCACTCTAACTGGGGCAACAATGTGAGACTCTGTCTCAAAAAAAAAAAAAAAAAAAAATCTCCAGCCATTCCCAGAGGCCTAGGGGTAAATCCTCTGGATGTAAAGCAGAATTTATGTCATTGACAAAGAGGTTTAATAAGTGACTTTTCAGGCTCAGCGCCTGTGGCTCAAGCCGCTAAGGCGCCAGCCACGTACACCTAAGGTGGCGGGTTCGAATCTCCAGCCCGGGCCTGCCAAACAACAATGATGGCTGCAACCAAAAAATGGCCAGGCATTGTGGCGGGCGCCTGTAGTCCCAGCTACTTGGGAGGCTAAGGCAGGAGACTCGCTTGAGCCCAGGAGTTGGAGGTTGCTGTGAGTGTGATGCCATGGCACTCTACCCAGGGGGACAGCTTGAGGCTCCGTCTCAAAAAAAAAAAAATAAGTGACTTTTCAAAAATTTAATGCAAAGCTAGCAAATGTAACAAAGGAAAGAAAATATAGATCTGTCAAACAGTGCTTATTACAACACACTGCTTGAAGAGGAATCCACAAAATAGTACTGAATAGCGCCTACTAAGTGCTTTCTTTTTTAGCTTGGATGTCTGTGAGGTCTTCTCTTTCTGAGTTACTATGTATAAGAGAATAATTGGTTTCTTGGGGACTTCACTAAAACAACAAACAACACAAGTTAATTGTGGGGGGGGTGTCTACTCATAATAAAAATCTTAGTTCTTTTCTGAGCTCTTTGTGGCCAGCATTATCCTTTTCTTGTTTGTTTGTTTTTTGAGACAGAGTCTCACTATGTCACCCTCAGTAGGGCGCTCTGACATCACAGCTCACAGCAATCTCAAACTCTTGGGCTGAAATGATTCTCTTACCTCAGCCTCCCAAGCAGCTGGGACTAGAGGTGCCTGCCACAATGCCTGGCTATTTTTTGTTGCAATTGTCATTGTTGTTTAGCTGTTTGAACCCGCCCACCTTGGTGTATATGGTTGGTGCCATAACCACTGTGCTATGGACACCAAGCCCCTTTTCTTGTTAAGAATAGAAGTATTTTGGCTCAGTGCCTATAGCTCTGCAGCTAGGGTGCTGGCCACATACACTGGAGCTGGCAGGTTTGAACCCAACCCAGGTCTGCCAAACAACAGTGACAGCTCACAGCAACCTCAAAGTCTTGGGCTTAAGCTGTTCTCCTGCCTCAGCCTCTCAAGTAGCTGGGACTACAGGCGCCTACTGCAACACCCGGCCACTTTTTGTTGCAGTTGTCATTGATGTTTAGCAGGCCCGGGCTGGGTTTGAACCTGCCAGCCTTGGTATATGTGGCTGACACCCTAACTACTGAGCTACAGGCACTGAGCCATCTTTAATTTTATTTATTTATTTAGCAGGCCCAGACCAGCTAGCTCTTTTGGTAAGCTCAACTCACCAAACAACTGAATAAATGAAAACAATTCGTTGGCATTGTTTTAGATAGTTGTTACTTAACAGTTACTTGCAACAAACCTGCCATCCTTGCTACCATCACTCTAATCACTGAGCTATGGGCACCCCCATACCCCAGATTCACCTTTGGTACTAATTAGCATGAAATGTCCATTTGGCCTCCCTCTGTCATAATTTTTTACCTTTAATGTAGGTAGAGACATGCAGACATAAACTCTTTTATCTTGTTTTCCTGACAAGCACCTAAATTTTATGAATCTATACTCTTTGCTCACGTACAGTTTTGTGTATTTTTATTTTTATAGAGTATCCACATTTCCAATTCTGGCCTGATAGAGTTTTGATTCATCATGGATAATCTGTCATCAGAAGAAATTCAGCTGAGAGCACACCAGGTTACTGATGAGGTAAGTGTTTTGCTTAGAATATTCTATTTCAAAAACAAACAAACAAAAAAAAAAGAATATTTCAGTTTTTACATTGGAGGGATGAGAAGGCCTTCTTGGAGGCCATTTTGGCTTCTTCCTAGCCCTTTTATGTCAAAGAACACATTTGCCCTAGACTGCCATTGCTAGCTCTTTTGGGAAGCTCAACTCACCAAACAACTGAATAAATGAAAACAATTCGTTGGCATTGTTTTAGATAGTCATTACTTAACAGTTACTTGCAACAAAGATACTATATATCTGAGGAATTTTGGACTTTTATTTTTACTTAATGATTTCCTAGTGTCAGTGTAGTGCACTTACATTTGTTTCTTCCTTACATTAAATTTTATGACTCCATACAATTTTTGTGACTCCTATTAAGCCCACTGTCCAAAGTTTCTCTCAAGGAATACATGGAAGAAAATGACCAAAAAAGGGCAGTTCCTGTGGCTCAAAGGAGTAGGGCACCGGCCCTATGTGCCAGAGGTGACGGTTTCAAACCCAGCCCCAGCCAAAAACTGCAAAAGAAAAAAAAAAAGAAAATGACCAAAAAATAATATTCAACTTTCTTTGTTTTGTTTTAAAGGGAGTAGCATCATATATGACCTTTGATGAGATTTTGCTTTGTTTTGTTTTGGGGGAGAAGGAGTTGCTACATATTTTGGAATGCTAAAATACAGTGTTTTTTCCTAGTCTCTGGAAAGTACAAGAAGAATCCTGGGTTTAGCCATTGAGGTAAGAAAGCGTTTAATCATTAAATTAAATATAGAAGTTTATAGGAAAGATCCTAATACCACTAGCTGGAATTGGTGTTAAAGAGTGTTATATTGGCTTGGCGCCTGTGGTTCAAGTGGCTAAGGCACCAGCCATATACACCTAAGGTGGTGGGTTTGAATCCAGCCTGGACCCGCCAAACAACAATGATGGCTGCAACCAAAAAAAAAAAATAGGCATTTTGGTGGGCGCCTGTGGTCCCAGCTATTTGGGAGGTGAAGGCAGGAGACTCACTTGAGTCCAGGAGTTGGAGGTTGCTGTGAGCTGTGATGCCATGGCACTCTACCCAAGGGGACAGCTTGAGGCTCTGTCTCAAAAAAAAAAAAAAAAAGAGTATTGTATCAATACACTTTATTATTTGAAACCAGCAATCGCTGAAATTGTCAAACCATACACTAACAGGCCTTTTCCAGTTTTCCCATTGACAGTATTGGAATATGATAAGGAAGATTAATTCATCATGAGTTTGCGACTTATTTATTTTGGGGGATTAATGTTAAAGTATGTTGGTTTAACACTATTATTTCTGTCTGTAACTCTTGCGAGAACTTCTTTCTAAATGGTTTTACAGTTCTTGTAGGTTTTTTTCTGTTGTTTTGTTGTACTATCAGCTTTTTTTCCTTCTTTAAGTCTCAGGATGCAGGAATCAAGACCATCACTATGCTGGATGAACAAGGGGGTGAGTTAAAGTCATTGGCAGAAACTCTTTTGACTGAATCATTCTTAAAAGCCCTATCAAATAAGCCACATGTAAATTTTAGCTTTTGGGGCGGCGCCTATGGTTCAGTGGGTAGGGTGCTAGCCCCATATACCAAGGGTGGTGGGTTCAAACCCAGCCCCAGTCGAACTGCAACAGCAGTTGCAAAAATAGCCGGGTGTTGTGGTAGGTGCCTGTAGTCCCAGCTTCTCGGGATGCTGAGGCAGGAGAATCACCTAAGCCCAGGAGTTGGAGGTTGCTGTGAGCTGTGTGACACCACGGCACTCTACCGAGGGCGATAAAGTGAGACTGTCTCTATAAAAAATAAAAGAAAACAAATTGCAGCTTTTGGAAGTGCCTTTCCTTTATAGATAAGAGTGATATGTTTACTTTTTTTTCTGATGTGAATTATGTCATGTTCACTGTCTGTTAGTGATAGGGAGCAACAATGCCCAACTGTATACGAAGTATGGGTTAGGCCAGCCTAGGTTATTGTGTTTACTTGGTGTGTGTACATTAGACATATGATATCTTACATAATCCTCAGAAATCAAATAAAATCCTAAAATAAGTCAAAATTGAGATGAACTTGGAATCATTTGAATTGATCCTGAGTAACCTGGTATAATTTTTATTAATTTTGTGACAACCCTAAGGTTTCAAGCCTATTAAATTAGAAATGCTGGCTGGGCATATTGCCTCATGCCTGTAATCCTAGCACTCTGGGAGGCCAATGCAGGTGGATTGCTTGAGGTCATGAGTTTGAGACCAGCCTGAACAAAAGTGAGACCCCCATCTCTACTAAAAATAGAAAAACTGAGGCAAGAGGATCACTAAAGCCCAAGAATTGGAGGTTGCTGTGAGTTATGATGCCAAGTGACAGCTTGAGACTCTGTCTCAAAAGAAAAAAAAACAGTTAGAAATTCTGGGAATCTAAACTGGTCAAAGTACAACTTCATTGTAAGGGTGATCTCTAAATAACCCTCACATGCTCCTACTGTACAGAACAAACCTTTCTATGTAAGAGGCCAGCTGCCTCAGGATCGGTGTGTGAAAGACTATTTTCATGTTTAACAGCTTGTAATACTTTCTGAAACTGATACATTCACTGTGGTAAGATATTGGTAGATTTGAGGTTAAGGTTTGGTACTTCATGATGATAGCATTTTCTGGTTGACTCTGTGAATGTAACACAAAATGTAACTGCCACAACTTATTCTTAGAACAACTAAATCGCATAGAAGAAGGCATGGACCAAATAAATAAAGACATGAGAGAGGCGGAGAAGACTTTAACGGAACTCAACAAGTGCTGTGGTCTTTGTGTCTGCCCATGTAACAGGTGAGTTGATAAATCAAGACTTTTAAAGATAGATTAATAAGTGAATGAGAGGAGCCCTGGCCCACATCACCTCTTCCCCCAAATAAAGTCAGATATATGACTGATCTTAAATGAGGAACTTTCTTAAATAAACTTAAGTTATTTCTTTTTAAGGCAGATCAAGCTTTTCATGAAAATAGGATGTGTTCGCCGAAAATCATGGCTTAAATTTTACCAATCCTGGGATCAAGTCCCAATTTTGATTGAAAAAGTTGGGAAATATATATCTGAATGATACAGAGCAGGATGGAGTTAGTATCTTTTCCTTTCAAACAATGAGTATTAACAAAATATATATTCTGTGTAGTCACATGAGGGATGGCCAAGGAGGGTACTTGGACCCTGTTTCAAAAGACTTACCCTGTGCTTGGATAGGTGAGAAAGAATGGCAAAAAATAAAAAATAGATGAATCTAGTGTTAGCTCATGCATTACTAACTAAGGCTAAGGGTACAGAACTGATAAACCTTGGATTGGACAACATCTTATAGAAGAGGTAGGACGTAAGTTGGGCTTTGAATGAGAAGAAGGATTTAGATGAACATGGAAGAACCGTGAGGGCATTTCCTGTGGAAGGTTCAAAGTGAAGTTTAAGGAAGAGCTTGACTTAACTGTGCAGCATGATTCATGTATATGAGAAGTGGAAAATAAGCTGTAGTGGTAGCGGAAGAACTTGAATACCAAACTAAGGAGGTGATAGATTGGAATAGAGTGG
>NW_003852445.1:9320529-9321914 GCF_000181295.1 Otolemur garnettii
AAAAAAAAAAAAAAAAAAGAACTAGAACTTATCAGTCAGGTTTAGCAGATTACTTTAAGCAAACTAGTTATAAATGCATAGATTACTGGATTCAAACTCTTAGCTATGTACCTTATTAATAGCACCTTTTTCTTGTGCTCCGTGTTCCACGTACCCTCTTGGAAGAGTGCAGAAGAGAGGAAGTAGATAAATTCTCTTGCTATCAAATGTTAGAAGACCAAGGAGGTAGAACTTCCTAGAATCTACAGCAACGTCAGCACTTAAGTTAGGGGTTGATAACAGGAAACAGAAATTGGGAAATGGAGCTACAGAAGTATTCACTATATTTCTCTTTGTATATCCCAGACTAAGTAGTTGCAAGCTTTTATTGGACACTCATGATAGAGAAGGAAGAGTACGGTCCTAAAGCATCTTAAGCCTCTAACTATAAATTGCAATTTTTCAGTGGGTCAAGAGAAGGCACATCCTGAGATACGGAATCAAGGGGCTACTATTAACAGAACAATTGTTCCCTGAAAAGGAGAGAATAATATCCTAGTTCAAGATGTCTGATTGTAATTGCCTTTCTTCCTCCTATTTCTTCTTTATGCGACCTTGGCCAGTATATCTCTAGTCCTCAGCTCTGTCCTCAACATCTTGCCAGTGTTTTGATCTTTCTAATCTTATCTACTAATCTGTGTTTCAGTTAGATTCACCATATGAATAGCCATACATGTGCTTAGTTATCTTTGTATAAGGCTAGTCTGAATACCAGCAGTAATATTGATAGTAACCCAGGTCCATCCACAGTCCTTTATTTGCCATTTAGAAATCTAAAAAACTCTGAAAGCCAAAGTTTGTTTGTTTCCTTCATAAATGGTGGTACAACTTATTAGGCTACAAAATATAACCTGAACTGAAGCTATTTATAGTCTTTAATTATGACTCTCAGTGTAAATATTAATTGGTTTCACTGCAGAAATATTGATGTGTTTGACTTTTTTTGTTGTTGTTGTTGTAGTTGCAGTTTTTTTTGGCCAGGGCTGGGTTTGAACCCACCACCTCCAGCATATGGGGCTGGTGCTCTACTCCTTTGAGCCATAGGTGCCATCCGATCTGTTTGACATTTTGCATCCAGGGGTTTTGTATGACAGTTGTGGCCATCTTGCATCTCAGGGTTTTGTATGTACTGGTGGGCCTGCCTGTATATTACCTTAAGCTACTATTCTGAGCATTTAAATTTAATCCTTAAAAAATAGCCATCATATGAAATAGATGCTCTTATCATCATTTTATATCTGGGGAAATGTACAGAGAGCCTATACTATGAATTGAAAGAACAAGAATTCAAAATCAGGCAGAGCCCTAGTATTTGACTATATACTACATTGCTTGACTTTAAAAAA
>NW_003852445.1:9322913-9324084 GCF_000181295.1 Otolemur garnettii
TCTAGAGTTCTTTTGTTCAATAGGATTAATTGAAGATAGGTCAACAATTTTTTTTTTGAGACAGACTCTTACTTTCGCCTTTGGTAAAGTGCTGTGGCCTCATAATTCACAGCAACCTCAAAGTCCTGGGCTCAAGCAATCCTCTAGCCTCACCCTTCTGAGTAGCTGGGACTACAGGAGCCTACCACAATGCCCAGCTGTTTTTAGAGACCGAGGTATTGCTCTTGCTTGGGCTAGTTTCAAACTCCTGAGCTCAAACAGTCTACCTGCCTCGGCCTCCCAGAGGGCTAGGGTTACAGGCATGAGCCACCACTTCCAGCCAGCAATTTCTTTTTTTGAGACAGGGTCTCACTCTAGAGTAGGATACTCTAGCTAGAATGCAGAGGTATTAACATACCTAACTGCAACCTCAAATTCCTGGACGCAAGCCCTTCTCCTGCCTCAGCCTCCCAAAGTGCTGGAATTATAGGCGCTAGCCACAGTGCCTGTCCTAGCAAGACTTTTTCGTAAGATACGTTAATAGCTTTACTTAAAAGAACTCTGTGTGAGAAGTGGGTTTTAACTATAACTAATTTTTTCTAAAGGACTACTAGAATCTAGTAATAGACTACCAGAATTAAACTTTAAAATTGTGAATAAATGCCATTCTGTTAGCTTGCTACTGTTGAATTCTAAAAGCAAAATAGCACAGGTCCCTTTTTTTCATCCTCTATCTTTGACAGTAACCACTGAATTGTAATTCTAATTACAAGAGTTTAAAAGGGGACAGACTTAAAATGGGAAGTCTCAGAATGTGTAAATGCCTAATGTCACAATCTAACCTTTCTTAGATATGATACTCTTCTGTCTTAACTTCCCTGTCATATAAAGTCTAACATAATGACACATAGTTTGAAGATAAATCGGTATTTCTGGACCATCTATTAGAGTTCAAAATTGACACTACAGGTTTTCTACTATTCCAATCTTATGTCATACTGATGTATAAGAAATTCAGCTATGAGTGATTAAATATTGAATTATATTTCTTTTTTTTAAAGAGAAAGTTTAGAGCACTTCCAGAGGGAGTAGGAAGTGGGTCCCTCTCGTGAAGGACCAGAAATGAGAGAGACCTGAGTTATATTTCATTCAGCAGTTGAATACTTTCTCCATTCTATTCACCAGAGATACA
>NW_003852445.1:9334457-9336264 GCF_000181295.1 Otolemur garnettii
AATTATTAAGTTCCTGAATCCTCATCTCATGAAAGAGTCAGAAGGCAAAATTGAGTTCTGCAGGGTGGTTCTTGTAGAGTAGACACAAAATAGTGTCATATTGGTGAAGGAAAAGCTGTGGTTCCTATTCTTTTTCTTTCTATTTGACCTGATGTAAAGGGATACTGAAAGTGCAGTTGTTTTCAGGGTTTGGATGTGTCACATCTGGAAGTTATACTTCATTACATTACAATTTCAGTGTACTCTGAAGGATAGGGTGAGCTTTTAAGCTTGGCTTTTTGTTGATACTTCCAGTGGACTTCATTGAAGCAAATAATGGTTCATAAGATGCTTTCAGTGCTTTAGTCTTGCTTTAGGCTTACATAGTACCCATCATCTTTCTGTCTTTTTTTTGAGACAGTCTCAACTCTGCCCTGGGTGTAGTGCTGTGGTGTCATAGTTCACAGCAACCTCAAACTCTTGGGTTCAGGCAATACCTTTGCCTCAGCCTCCCAAGTAGGTACCTGCCACAATGCCTGTCTAATTTTTTTTTTTTTTCCTATTTTTAGTAGAGATGGGGTCTCACTTTTGCTCAGGCTGGTCTCAAATTCCTGAGACCACCTTGGGCTCCCAGAGTGCTATGATTATAGGCATGAGCCACTGTCATGAAAAGAAAAAAGCCTAGCCTTTTTTCTTTTCGTTAGAAGACTAGGTCTTACTCTGTTGCCCTAGTTAGAGTGCAATGACATCATCATAGCTCACTGCAACTTCAAACTACTGGGCTCACATGATCCTCCTGCCTCAGCCTCCTAAGCAGCTAGGACTCTAGGTGCATGCCACCATGCCAGCTAGTTCTTTTTTTTTTTTCCTTAAAGAGACACGGTCTTGCTTTGCTGCCCACTCAGGCTGGTCTGGAACTGGTAGGCTCAAATTGATTTTCCCATCTTGGCCTTCCAGAATGTGGAGATTACAAGCGTGAACCAGGATGGCCTGCCATCATTTAAATTTAGATATTGATGTGGGTGGTGATAAATCTGTTCCAAAGATCTTAGACAAGGTTATTCTAATCTCTCTGGGTTAGACCTATGGGTAGCTCCAGATGAGACACTATGATTCAGTTCACAGCACTCCCACACAGTCCAGATCTACACACAGAAGAACACTCATATATTTCATTGCATTTAAAGTGTTGTTGATTATAAGATGCATCCCAATGTCAAACATGTTGAACTATGAAAAAACATGTTATGGAATTGATAAAATACTGGGTGAGCCCAGTGGCTCATGCCTATAATCTTATCACTCTGGGAGGCCTAGGTGGGAGAATTGCTTGAGGTCAGGAGTTCAAGAGTAGCCTGAGCAAGAGTGAGACCTTTATCTCTATAAAAAAAAAAAAAAAAAGAGGCTCGGCGCCTATAGCTCAACAACTAGGTGCTGGCCATATACACAGGGGGTGGGTTTGAATCTGGCCTGGGCCTGCCAAACAACAATGACAACTATAACAAAAAAATAGCCAAGTGTTGTGGTGGGCATCTGTAGTCCCAGCTACTCAGGAGGCTGAGGCAAGAGAAGTGTTTAAGCCCAAGAGTCTGAGGTTGCTGTGAGCTGTGATGCCATAGCACTCTACGCACGGCAATATAGTGAGACTCTTTCTCAAAAAAAAAAAAATTAGTTACTTGGGAGACAAAGGCAAGAGAATTGCTTGAGGCCAGGAGTTTGTGGTTGCTGTGAGCTGTGATGAGGTCACAGCACTCTTGGGTAACAGTGACCAACCCTCCTAGAAAAAAAATAAAAAAATATATTGATGAAATACCACTAGGGTCTGCTG
>NW_003852445.1:9337092-9340471 GCF_000181295.1 Otolemur garnettii
ATACATCACATGTAGTGCTTTCATCCTCTTCATTCACTTTAGCAGTTTATTTTGCTTTCAAAATTTGAAAGCATTGCCAAAGACACCCATAAAGAAGGAAGCTATAGATGTGTTTATTACATTTTTTTGTTTTTGTGGGTTGCTGGTGACAGAGAAGCAAGAGCTAAGAGGTTGTTACCTCGGTAAAAACCTGCAGGCCACAAAACAAGAAGTTGCATAGCCACAGTAAAGATCTGGTTGGGTATAATTTTTCATTTAAGTTGCAGTTATCGTCAATTTATGCTCATGCTTGATTTTGGCACTTTTATACACAATATTTTTGTTACACATCACAATATTGCAACTTCTCCAAATGGAATAGAATAACTTTTCTTAAAATGAGCTTAATTTCTAAACTCTTAGTGATTCATATATGTACATAGATTCTGTGATCCCATTTTCCGTTGCATCATTCAGGAACACTTTGGATAAATGAATGGCTTTTTATTTTCCTATTATTATAGTATCATGGTCCCATTATAGACTTATTAACCTCATAAATATATCATTAGTCTTTGAAGAGCAATATGTAAATATATATTTGTAACACAAGAATTTCTCTGTAAAGGAGGGCTTAAAATGTTTTGGAAAAGTTTCACCAACTATATCAAGTGACTTCAGATTTGAGTACCTCAGTGCCAAGAATTATGTTTTGATAGGAAACAGGAAACTTATTTTGATCTCAGGTAGAAAATAGAGTGCTTTGAGTTTTACATAGCTTGAGATGTTTAAAAAATTAGAATTTATTCTGTCTTACTAAAAGTAATGTGGAAAATTATGCCTTTGGTTTAATTATTGGTGATTACACTGTCATTCTTTTTCCCTTGTGAACTGAACTATATCCAGAATCAAGTTCATGTAGAGAATCTGTTTGGTATTTGTTACCTTTATTTAAAAATTAGCATCTCAATACTTCAAAGATATCAATGTGGTTTGATTTGACCAGTAACCACTGCTTGATCCTGTCAATTAAATTTTGTAACTAGCTAATGATATGGTCTTTCAAATAAGTAACATGTTTTTATGACTTATTTGGGGGTTGATAATTTCATTAGCTCTTGTTTAACAAACTGAAAGCAAAAGTCCGTAGGTCAAGAAGCCCTCCAATAGAAAGCTGCCTTTAAGCACCTTTCCAATTTTTATTGTAAACATGGACAAGACTTGCTATAATTTGCCATGAGGTTCATTTAAATTATTACTAGTCTTTTATTCATTTGATCTTAAATACACTGGTAATTGAAAGGATAGTTTTTCAGAATGACAACTCATGTACCAGAGAAGCTAACAGTTAACATGTGAACTTTCAAAGTCTGAAGAGGAAAATATTAAAGTGAGACTCAATTAGACCCTCTATGATAGAATCCCTTTATCAGAATGAGTAGTTTGGCAGATGATAGTAAATGTATAAAGTAGGAAGGTGTAAAACAGTGGGATGATGCTATATCTAAATGCCCCTCCAAAAAGGGCTTAAATTTTTTTTTAACACCATTCTGGCTAAAGGAAATAGTTCTCATACACCTAAGGTGGCGGGTTCGAATCCCCAGCCCGGGCCCGCCAAACAACAATGATGGCTGCAACCAAAAAATGGCCAGGCGTTGTAGCGGGCGCCTGTAGGCCCAGCTACTTGGGAGGCTGAGGCAGGAGACTCGCTTGAGCCCAGGAGTTGGAGGTTGCTGTGAGCGTGATGCCATGGCACTCTACCCAGGGGGATAGCTTGAGGCTCTGTCTCAAAAAAAAAAAAAAAAAAAAGGAAATAGTTCTGAGGAATCTAATATGCTATACCCATGGTATAATTGGTTAGAAGTGTGAGCTAAGGCACCAAGCTCTTTGAATTTGTACTCTAGCTCTGCTACTTAATGATTGGAGTGAATGTAAGCTCATTTTTGTGCCTTAGTTTGTATGTAAAGAGAAATTAATACAAGCATACCTCAAAGATATTATGGGTTAAGTACTAGACCACCAGAATAAAGTGAACACTACAGTAAAGTGACATGAATTTTTTGGTTTCCCAGTGCATATAAAGTTATGTGTACTGGGTGTGGTGGCTCACACCCATAACCTCAGCACTTTGGGAGACTGAGGCTGGAGGATTGCTTGAAGCCAGGAGTTCAAGACCAGCTTGAATAAAATAGTGAGACCCCCATTTCTACAGAACATTTTTAAAAATTAGCTGGGTGTGATGGTGTGTGCCTGTAGTCCCAGCTACGTGGAAGGCTGAAGGTGGAGGATTCCTTGAGCCCAGGAGTTTGAGGTTGCAGTAATCTATGATGAGGCCAGTGCACTCTAGCCCAGCCAAAAGAGTGAGACCCGGTCTCAAAAAAAAAAAGTTACATGCATTATTCTGTAGTCTCTAAGTGTGCAATAGTATTGTCTATAAAATAACGTACCTACCTTAATTGAATATATTTTATTGCTAAAAATTGCTAACAATTATCTAAGCCTTGAATAAGTTGTAATCTTTTTGCTGGTGCAGGGTGTTGCCTTGATGTTGATGGCTGCTGACTGATCAGGGTGGTGTTCGTTATAGGTTGGGCTGGCCATGGCATTTTTTGAAATAAAGACAACCATGAAGTTTGTTATATCTATTGATTCACCCTTTCACAAAAGACTTATCTGCAGCATACAGTGCTGTTTGATAGCATTTTACCCCTACAGTTGAACTATTTTCAAAATTTTAGTCAATGTTCTCAAACTCTGCTGCTCCCTTGTGAACTAAATTTATGTAATTTAAATCCGTTGTTATCATTTCAACAATGTTCACAGCATTTTCACCATGAGTAGATTTCATCTCAAGAAACTACTTTCTTTGCTTATCCATAAGAAGCAAGTCTTTATTTGTTAAAATTTTATCACAAGATGGCCTCAATTTAGTCACATCTGGAGGCTCCAATTCTATTTCTCTTGCTTTTCCCACCACATCTACAGTTACTTCCTCCACTGGAATTTTGAACCCCTCAAAGTCATCCATGAGGGTTGGAATCAACTTCTGCAAAACTCCTGCTCATTGTTCATGTTAATATTTTGACCTCCTCACGGAGAGGATCTTCTTAATTGCATCTAGAAAAGTGAATCCTTTCAAGGTTTTCATTAGCCAGGTGTGGTAGCTCACACCTATAATTCTAATACTCTTGGGAGGATGAGGTGGGTGGATTGCTTGAGCTCGAGTTTGAGACCAGCCTGAGCAAGAGTGAAACTGCATCTCTACTAAAAATAGAAAAATTAATGGGGCATTGTAGCACATGCCTATAGTCCCAGCTACTTGAGAGGCTGAAGCAAGAAGATTGCTTGAACGTAGGAGCTTGAGGTTGCTGTGAGCTATGATGCCACAGCAATCTGTCCT
>NW_003852445.1:9341712-9342233 GCF_000181295.1 Otolemur garnettii
AAAAAAAAAAAAGGGTCTCTTTCACCTTCTCTCCATCATGAGAGAGACCCACTTCCAACTCTTCTTGGAAGTGCTCTAAACTTTCTCTGTGTTCTTCCTAAATAAAATTTCTCTTTGTTACACTGAAAAAAACAAAAAAGAAAACAATATTCATCTCTGTCCATCTCCACCAGAGCTCTTAGATGACCAGATAATGTTGTTAATGAGCTGTATTTTCAAAGGAATCTTTATTTCTAAGCAGTAGGTCTCAATAGTGGGCTTAAAATACCAAGTAACCCATGCTAGAAACAGATGTGTCATCCAGGCTTTATTCATAGAGCACAAGCAGAGTATATTTAACATAATTGTAAGGGCCCTAGAATTTTCAGAATGTAGAATGAGCACAGGCTTCAACTTTAAAGACACTAGCTGCATTAGTCCCTAACAAGAAAGTTAGCCTGTCCTTTGAAAGTTTGAAGGCAGGCATTGACTTCTCTAGCTTTGAAATTCCTAGATGTTTTCTTCTTCCAATAGAAAACTTT
>NW_003852445.1:9343168-9344054 GCF_000181295.1 Otolemur garnettii
TACTTTCAGTAGAGACAGGTCTCACTCTTGCTCATGCTGATCTCAAACTCTGGCGTTTAAGCAGTCCACCCACCTTGGCCTTCCAGAGTGCAAGGATTACAGGCGTGAGCCACTGCACCCAGCCCATTTCTAGCTTTTGATTTAAAGTGAGAGCCATGAAATTATTCCTTTCACTTGGACACCTACAAGCTATTCTAGGGTTATATTGGTCCAATTTCAGTGGTGTACCTCAAGAAATAGGGAAGCCTATGGAAAGGGAGAGGACAGGGGAATGGCCAGTTGGGTGAGATAATCAGAACATGCATTTTATTATTATTTTTTGAGACAGAGCCTAAGCTATATCCCTGGGTAGAGTGCCATGGTGTCACAGCTCACAGTAACCTCAAACTCCTGGGCTTAAATAATTCTCTTGCCTCAGCCTCCCAAGTAGCTGGGACTACAGGTGTCTGCCACAACACCTGGCTATTTTTTGGTTGTAGTTGTCATTGTTTGGCAGGCCTGGGCAGATTCAAACCTGCCAGCTCTGGTGTATGTAGCTGGCACCTTAGCCACTTGAGCTATAGGTGCCACCAGAACAAGCATTTTATTAAGTTTGTTATCTCATATGGATATGGTTTGTGGTACCCCCAAACAATTACAATGCTAACATCACAGATCACATGGACTTTGGATTCAGATCTGGATCTTTCTGACTCCCGTGCCCATGATCTTACTCAATATGCTACAATGACTTCTTCCAAACCAAGCTCTAAAATATTTAGGGGACTTAGGGCTTGCAAACCAGAATCTGAGTATAAAGACCACAAGTCAGTCTACTTTGTTGGCTCATATTTAAGTCTTGTTCACTATAACTTCAGGCATATTACTTTACACAGCCCCTGTCCTC
>NW_003852445.1:9344319-9345458 GCF_000181295.1 Otolemur garnettii
GCTCACAGTAACCTCAAACTCTTGAGCTCAAGAGATCCTCTTGCCTCCATCTCCCAAGTAGCTGGGACTATAGGCGCCCGCCACACCTGGCTGTTTTTAGAGATGGTGTCTTGCACTTGCTCAGGCTGGTCTTGAACTCACTGAGCTCAGGCAGTCTACCTGCCTTGGCCTCCCAGAGTGCTAGGGTTACAGGCGTGTGCCACCCTGCCTGGCCCCAGTTGGCCTTTTCTGTATCCATGGGTTCCACATCTGTGGACTCAACCAATTGCTGATTAAAAATACTCAGGGAAAAAAGTCCACAATATTCCCAAAAGCAAAATTTAAATTTGCTATGCATCAAGTTATTGTGTTGTATCCACATGATGTGTACCATTGTACTAGGTGTAAGTAATTGAGATAATTTAAAGTATATGGGAAGATACACAGTTATGTGCAAATACTATGCTATTTTATATAAGGAACTCCAGCATCATGGATTTTGGTATTGTGGGGGTGGAGGTGCGGTATCCTGAAACCAATCCCCCATGGATACTGAGGGATGAACTGAACTGTATAAAGGCAGTAAGAGGAGAGAATCATTGTACTGTGGGTTTCACAGGGGTCCTCAAAACTTTTTAAACAGGGGGCCAGTTCACTGTCCCTCGACCGTTGGAGGCTGGACTGCAGGTCCTGGGACGAGTTGGCTGCTAAGCAGGACAGGCAGTGGTGGCAAAAACACCTTGCGGGCTGCATGTGGCCTGTGGGCTGTAGTTTGAGGACACCTGGTTTAAGGGGTAGAATAATCTGGTATGAGTGGGTAGACTCATACCAGAGTAGACCCAAAGTGTCTACTTTGGGTAGACACTTCCCAAAGGAAGAGTATTTGGAATTAAGTCTGGGACTAAACTATAAAGGGTGGTAGTCACTGATTCTTACAGGGGTAGAGATTAAGCTATAATTAATAATTAAATGGGAACATTTAAATTGTTAAATTTATAGGTTCTGATTTATTAGATGAGAAGCATTAATAAAATTTTAAGAGAAACGCTATTATTCAATGGATCAATAAAATGAATAAACATTAAAATTCAGAAAGAACAAAATTCAATTGCTTGTGATAAACTGGTACTACCTAACTCTTCCAAAACTGAAAAAAAAAA
>NW_003852445.1:9346327-9348592 GCF_000181295.1 Otolemur garnettii
GAGTACCACAAAATGTTTATGATGGTCACATGAAGGCATTTCACTGCTCATGCAACCTGAATAAAATGCACGATACATTTCTTCCTAATCAGTTTACTTTCAGAGAACAAAAGGCCATTTACAGTTCAAAGTTCTCCTACCTTCTTCCTTTAAGGGATTAATCTTGCTTTCAAAGTTCATTAAAAATTCTTTATTTTTATATATTTATATATTCATTCAGAGAATAAACTTGATAAACATAGGTTGTTTTAAAATATTGTAGCAATGGCTTCTTGATAATTTGATTAGTAGTATAAATACTAAAAAGGGGAAAAGATTACCAGAAATAAGACATGATTTCTAATAAAGCTTCAGGAAAATCTTGATTATTAAAATCCCTTTTGTCTTACAAGTGTTGCATATAGTTTTTGCTCTTCAGAGCCCTCTACCAGTAAGGCACATGCAATAGTAAAGAATTCGCTACTGCAGCCTTGGGGAACATCTTAGTGTTGTGTTGGTGCTTTTCTGACAAAACACACTTTTAATCAAGACAAACAGTCACATATCTATGTATGTCTAAATTCTAAGTATAAACAGTGCGATTGAACTGATGGAATGGAATAAAATCATAAACCTTTAAATTAAGCCTCTTAGATAGCAGCCTCTCACAAATTATTTGAATTTCCTAAAAATATGAAATGTTAACACAGAGATGGAATGGCTACAGACTTTATGAAAGCTCACACATTGAAACTAAACAAAATCTCAAGCTGTGGTATGAAGCTATGCTGTTACCAAGCAGCACCCCTCGCTGTATAAATAGCAACTAGCTACTGTTTTCATAAAGCCAAACTAATGACGGTTTTGAAGACCAACCGTGTCCACTGTCCTATCTATGACTCAAAACAGAGGAATCTTCCCATCTCTTGATTCCTTATTTGAGAAGGGCCCTGAAAAGAAAGTAGTTCATCAGGTGAAATACAATCTCCTGGAGTGTCATCTCCTAACTGCAGATAACCTTGAAAGCAACAGGAGCCTTTGATTCAGCCAGATTCCAGCAGAGGTTCTAAGTCAGTATCCTATAATGTTCCATGGTCCTGGAGAACATCAGGCAAACTTCTTCTTTGTGGCTGTGAACCTTTCCATGTACTAGAAAACATGAAAGAACACATATGTTGTAACTGAGTATGAACAAATAAATAAAAGCCAAGCTATGTGTTACTTAGGCTTTTATATATATAATTTTTTCCATTTTGGCTTTTTTTGGATATGGTCTTGTTTCCTAATCCTAAAACAAAAAACTATCTAAAATGTAAATTTAAAGTATACAGTTTTTAAAAATTTTTTGTATTTTAGTTGGACACATCAAAAGTCAAAGACGCTTTATACCTATAGAGAAAAAGTTATCTTGGCACAATACCATTTAGCTGGTTCTTAGAACCCACTTCCAAAATGGGGAAGAAGAAATGCTGTTGACATTAGCTGTAAACATTCATGTGGGTTACTTCATTGTTGTCTCCTCTGGGGTAGTGACTAGAAATGCACAATAACACTAATGCATACCTTATCATAGCCTTCCAGTTCCCGAAGTTTCTTTATTTCAAAAAGATTGCCCTCCACCGCAAGTAGGCAGATCTGGGAATCACTGAGGATGCTCTGTGGAAGCATGCTAAGCTCAAGACAGTTCTCTTCTAGGCGAAGAACTTTAAGGCGAGGACAGCAAGATATCTTTACTGAGATCTGAGATATCTATTGAACAACAGAATAATAAGAAAAAGCATACGCACTATAATGGTTACTTTAAAGTACATTAAAACTAAAAATCTTCACTTGTCTATTTGTCCTAGTTTTCCTTTCTTTTACCGCCTCCATTTTCTCACTACCTACTCACTCCAGAAGCCTCTGTTATCTAGCTTCTGTTACTACTCCTCCACTTTAAAAAAAAAAAAAAAGAAATGCTTTTATGAAAGTCACTAGTGGCTTTTGGGAAACAAATTTTCTGATAATAAAAGCATTATATGTTCATTATATAAAATTTGAGAATCACACAAATTTAACAAAAAAAGGTTACCTATAATCCACCACCCAGAAATAACCACTGTAATTATTTTGGTTTTACTATCAATCTTTGGTATTTACTATCTTTTATGTGTGCATAAATACTGACTCCTCCCAAATTCAAGGATCCATTGTCCTTATTCTCTGTTGCACTTAACTGCATCTCTTCCTTAAACCTCTTCTTGTGCATATGTACTTGGTTTTGTTTTTCTTTTCTTTTTTTTTTTT
>NW_003852445.1:9349708-9353670 GCF_000181295.1 Otolemur garnettii
GAATCAGAAACAGGGTAGAGACCCAGTGATCTCTTTAAACAAGCTCTTCTGGTTATTCTGATGCACACTATAGCCTGAGAACCATTGATTAAGGCATCAGCAGAGTTCTATGTGAAATAAATCCTCAGCTGACACCTGTTGCTTAATTGATTCCATAATTTTTTTCCAAACATCTCAAAAACGTAAAAGAATATCCACTTTGAGGGGAGAAGAAAGGGGGAATGGTATGCTCTCACCTAACAGGTATAATGTAAAGGTATATGACACACCTCCTAGGTGAAGGGCTCAACCACAACTTGGACTTAATAAACCCAAACAATGTAACCTAATCGTTTGTACCCTCATATTAATCTGGAAAAAAAAGAAGATCCACTTGAAGAGAAAGATGAAGACAATTTTTCAAATACTGGCTGAATTTCACCATAATGTAAGATCACTACACTCTTGAACAGTCATAACCATGTGTGGCTCATGTGGACCACAAAGATCTAGATCAGACACAAGGAAAACTAAAGGCCACCTGATCCCACAATGTTTTATGTTTCATCACTTGTGCCTTAGGCAACAATCTTTGGATTCTTTTTCCAGACAGATAAATATTAACCCAAAAGCTTCCAAAGTAATGGAAATAAATGTTAAATATTATAATTAAAGTTGTATAACAATGAAATGGGAAATCCCTAGGAAACCTATTACTTAAGGTTTTTTCAACAAAACCAAGACACATACTTTAAATAAAGTTTAAATAGGGCTGGTATGGTGACTCAGGCTTGTAATCCTACCACTCCGGGAGGCCAAGGCAGGAGGATCACTTGAGTTCCAGAATTTGAAACCATTCTGATTGAGAGACCCTGACCCCATCTCTACTAAATAGAAAAATTAGCTGGGCAATGTGGTGGGCACCTGTAGTCTTAGCAATGCAGGAGGCAGAGGCAAGAGGATTGCTTGAGCCTAGGAGTTTTGAGGTTGCTTTGAGCTAGGCTGATGCCAGAGCACTCAAGCCTGGGCCACAGAGTAAGACTCTGCAAACCTTCCCCCAAAAATATAAAACAAAAGAGAACTGAATTATCTGTGATGTCTGGCTCTGAAGAACTCTTTCATACTTGTGAGACAACAACTTAACTGTTGAAATGATTTCACCTGTTTTCCTATCCCACTCTCCCCAAAACACCTATGCAATGAATACACCCAGTGTCCCAACTAACTGCATGGCAGTTTGGCCTTTGAAATTAGTTCAGCACATAGTATCTTTCATCCAGCCTCTGATGCCTGACTCCATGATGACCCTTTAGGAAACAAGAAGCTATCAATAGACCATAAACCACACATATGTTGTAGAAAAGAACCTTAAGCTCCAGACCTGGTTCTGATTGAGGTTGAGTTCAATGGCCTGTAGTTCCCCTACTGTGTCAGGAATACTTCGAATCTGGTTCTTAGAGAGATCCACTACATCCAGGTGCCGCAGGTTACAAAGTTGGGGTGGTAGTGCTCCCAGTCGGTTCCCAGAGAGGCTCAGGGTCTTGAGGGCAGAGAGTTGCCCAAAGGTAGATGGCAGCTCCCTCAGGTGATTGTTGTTTAAGCTTAGCGTCTCTAGTTTTTTCAGACTGCATATCTCCTCAGGCAGAACAGCTAACAAAGAAAATATTTTAAAAACTTGAATTAGAGCTTAAAACACCTTTGGTGAAGTTTATAAAATCTACATGGCAGCCTGCTTCGCCTCTTGTTAATATATGTAGAATTCCCACGTGCCATTTTTAGGTATTGCATTTTACTAAGTCTTCTGAAGGTGAGGCTGCCGTCAAAATACAGGAGAGCATTTATGTGTATAATGGGCTCCTTTTGTAAAGGGGCCCAGGCACAATCAGACAAGCAATTTTGTGCGATTTGGAGGGTCCTCCCCTTCCTATTCCATTACCCCTTCCAAATTAGGTAGCTCTGTTTACATCACATCCCAAAGAGGTTTCTCCCTTTCAAGTCCAAATTAACCCAGTAACAATCAAGCCAATGAGGCTTGTAGATGTTAATATAAAGAAGTAGAAAGGACGCTTCAAGTACGCTGACATTCTGCATCTTGAGCCCTCGTAATAGTTTCATAACATCAATAACAAAAATTAAAAATCAGCTTGTAAGAGAAAACCACCCTTCGTAACAGCTGATCTCTAGCAAAAGCTTCCCAGGTAAAAGCCATACTCAGTTTGTTGTTGTTCAGAGAGAGGCTCTTCAGGAGAATGAACTTCCCTATCACCAAAGACGGTAGGCTCTCGATCTTGTTGTTGGACAAGTCGATGGTCCTTAGATTGTTCGTCAGCTTCTGCAACTCCGAGGGGAACTGGAGAAAGGAGTTCACAGAGTGGAGAACTCCTCCCTGATTAACTTCGCAGTCCCCGCCGTCCCTCTCCCTCTAAGTTCCCTGGTCGGGTCCCTCCCAGTCTCACCTCGGTCAGCCCTCGGTCCTTAAGCTGAAAGACACCAGTTTTCTGCGCTGTTTCCACATGAGCGCGAAGAGCACTGTTTCCCATCCTACCGCCACCACTCACGTCCCTGCGGGAAGAAAGCGCAGTTGTCACAGCCCAGTCCAGGCACATAGCCGCCCGGTTGGCCTCCGCGCTGGGTCTCCTGCCCCAGCTGTCATCTCCTGCCAATCCTTGGATCCTGGGGGCCAGCCCAAGAGTGGCAAGGAAGAAAAAGAAGAATGGACAACTCAGCCACCAAGCCCTGCCGCTTTTGCAGCCACGCCGAGGCCAGGCGCCTTTAGGAACTTATAGAGGATCAGGGAGACCCGGACTCGCCTCCTACCGCTTAGTTGACAGACGGTTCAGCAGGGGAAGACCCAGGACCCGAGCGAGCCTGGGCTCGGCTCCGCGCGCTTCCGCCCGGACGGGAACGCCCTGTGACATCATCGAGCCGCGCCGCGCGTTCGTCCTGTGTTTAGCTCACTTTTGGCGCCAGCCGGGAAGGTGTTTCCGAGCCATGGCTACTGCTAACCCATGGGACCCGGCATCAGCGCCAAAGGCCGCTGGGCTACTGCTGGGCAACTTCGTAGCTTCAGGGACGGTCACTCAGGTGGGTGGGGGCAACGGTGGCGTCATCAAAGGGGTGCGTATGGTGGCGACAGAATATGGCTGTGAGGTGGTGGTGCCGGCCGCGGGAGTGTGAGTGAGGGGGTTTGTTGAGGGCTGTACTGGAATAGAGGCAGCTAGAGCCTCTTCAGGCAACATTATGAAAGTTCTGCCCTGGGTTACTTGGAAGTGGAGATACGAGTAGGTCGTCTTTAGCCCGTGTTTTGAGTGTAAAGTATTGGCGACAAAAGCATAAAAGACCTTGGAACGTGAATGAAGAAAGAAATTAATTTTGAGAAGAGAAAAGAGATTAACAAAAGGAGTGGCGGGTTTAGGTTGGACAAGAAGAGCGTGTTCGTAACCCGGGGAAAGGAGACAGAAGAGAGATTGAACATGTGAGGAGATAATGGAACGCAAGTGACAGGGAACGGGGAAAGTGGGGTCAAGGGCATTGAGATCTGTTTTAACTGTAGTTAAGATCTCCCACTCTAGCTCCTTAAGACCCTCTGACAAAGGCCAGCCGGTGGCTCACGCCTGTAATGCTAGCACTCAGGGAGGGAGACCGAGGCAGGTGGATTGCTTGAGCTCAGGGGTGGAAGACCAGCCTGAGCAAGAGCCTCATTTTCAAAAATAGCCTGGGGTTGTGGTGGGCGCCTCTAGTCCCAGCTACTTGGGAGGCTGAGGCATGAGAATCACTTGAGCCCAAGAGTTGGAGGTTGCCGTGAGCTATGACGCTACAGCACTCTACTGAGTGTGACAAAGTGAGACTTTGTCTCAAAATAAATAAATAAATAAAACCCTCTGACAATCTCATTGTACAGCCAGTCTCAATAAGAAAACTATGGACTCGTAGGTCGATTTTACTGTGAGCAAATTTTACATATGAAAACTTATTCCTATTAG
>NW_003852445.1:9354671-9358511 GCF_000181295.1 Otolemur garnettii
GAGCCAAGTCATAGATTCTTGATCAAAACTCCCTCTATTGGTAATGAATAAGATACGGATCTGGACATAACAGAAAACTTCACAATCTGCTATTTTCTCATCCTGTGTCCTACCCTCTTCCATAGCCCTTTCTCCAGTTGAGAGCCTCTGCTCTGTTACACTGCCTCCCTTTAAATGTCCTTCAGCTAGAACTCAGTATGAAAAAGAAAAAGGGTGCCACAGATTGCAGGTTTATACATGCATATACATAGCACACAATGTCATCAGGACTTTCTTATTGAGACAGTCTCACTCTGTCACCCTGGGTAGAGTGCCATGGCATGGCATAATCCTAATTCACAGCAAGCTCAAACTCCTGGGTTCAAGTGGTCCTCTTGCCTCAGTTTTTCTATTTTTAGTAGAGACAAGAGTCTCATTCTTGCTCGGGCTGGTCTTGAACTCCTGAGCTCAATCCATCTGCCTTGGCCTCCTAGAGTGCTGGGATTGCAGGCATGAGCCACTATGTGGAACCCCAACATAGACATTTGAATGATTTGTAGACAATGGAGATCATTTAATGAATCAGGCAAATGATCCATAAGGGGATAAGTAATTTTAGCCCCAGGAAGGTCAGAGAAACTAGGCCTCATTATTTGGAAAGGTAGAGCCTTAGAATCCTCTGGTAAGCTGTTAGCAATGCAAATCCATTATGTCTGTAGTACCTTAGGAAATAGTACAAAGCGATTATCTTGTTTCTCTTACCTTTTAATTAATTTGGGCAAGGGATTCCTGATAGTGAAGTTTCTAAAAACAGGAAATACACATTGCTACTGTTTTATTCTGTATGTTATGTTCGGGGACAATGTTGGATATTATCTATTCTCATTTTAGATCCAGGGGCATGCTATTCCAGCGTACAGAGAAACTTTTTGTGATAAACTGCTACTTTCCCTGTTCATTTCCCAATAGGAGATATTAAATATATCTAAGAAAACAGCTTCATGTTTTATGAACTTCTCCAGACAACAGCAGATCACAGATATACAAGCTGAAATCTACCAGGTAAATTATGTTGAACTATTCACTTTTTACTTCTAGTAAAGAAAAAAATACTGTTTATGGATTCAAACAGAATTCTCTTTAACTTTGAACAGTGTCTAGCACATAGCTAAATAGATGTTTACTTGTAAATAGCAGTAGTAATACTAAAAGTAATAGTAGTAGTAACAGTAGCAGCAGCAAGGCAAGAACACCAAAAGGCAAAGTTTCCGTATATCCCTTGGGCTCTTAAACAAATCATTTTCCTGTCTCACTTAAGGAATATAGTTCCTGGCCTGATGTAGTGGCTCAACCCTGTAAACCCAGCACTCTGGGAAGCCAAGGTGGGAAGGTGGATTGCTTGAACTTTTGAGTCTAAGACCACCCTAAGCAAGAGTGAGACATTGTTCCTACTAAAAATAGAAAAATTACAGTAGCACACATCTGTAGTTCCAGCTGCTTGCGATTTTGAGGCAGCTCAAAAGGAGGATTGCTTGAGCCCAGGAGTTTGAGGTTACAGTGAGATGATGATGCCACTGCATTTAGGGCAACAAACAAAAATTTACTCCTGGTAGCAGGTTCCTGGGTTAAAGGATATTCATTTTTACCAAACCTTAGTTTCAGGATACTTTCTTTGTGAACTAAATGTTACTTCTGTTTTTTATGTAGAAAAACCTGGAAATTGAACTCCTGAAACTAGCAAAAGACACAGAAGATGTTGTTCATCCTTTCTTTTTGGGTACGTGGTTTGGTTGAGTGGGTAATCATTAGAGTTTCAACTTTTTCTTGAATTATTATAAATAAGCACTAGGTAGCAAAATTATAATGTTTCCAAGTATTGGCTCTAAGCATACAAAGTCTTTAATTTCTACACTCAAATAGAAAGTCCTGTTGACTTGGCTAGTGCAAATAACATAAAAAATGACCAAGTTGCTTCCTCAAAGTCAGGAGAACTTGAAAGACAAATGCTGAAGAACTTTCTAGATTAAAGGAGACTAAAGGGGCCAGGCATTGTGGCTGACCCTTATAATCACTTCTAATCACTTATAATTACTTGGATTTTGGGAGGCCTAGGCTAGGGGAATCACTTGAGCTCAGGAGATGGGGACCAGCCCGGCAGGAGTAAAACTCTGTCTCTATAAAATATGTTAAAAATTAGCTGGGGTAGGCATGGTGACTCAATACCTAATACTCTGGGAGGCCAAGGCAGGTAGATTGCCTGAACTCAGGAGTTAGAGACCAGCCTGAGCAAGAGTGAGACCCTGACTCTACTAAAAATAGAAAAACTAGCCGTGCATTGTGGTGGGTGTTTGTAGTTCCAGCTACTTGGGAGACTGAGGTAAGAAGATTAGCCCAAGAGTTTGTGGATACTGTGAAATGTGATGCCATGGCACTCTATGGAGCACAACAAAGTGAGACTGCCTCAAAATGAAACAAAAAGAAACAATAAAATTGACTGGACACAGTGGCATGTCCCAGCTACTTTTGAGGCTAAAGCAGGACAATCACTTGAGCACATGAGTTTGAGGTTGCAGTGAACTATGATAATACCTCCATGTTCTAGCCTGGGCAGTAGAGCAAGACCCTGTCTCAAAAAAAGAAATAACTATAAAGTGATTCTTCTTTTATGTTCCAGTGTAGAATATTAGAGGCAGGGATAAAATTAAAAAGCCTTTATAGGACAGCGCCTGTGGCTCAAAGGAGTAAGACGCTGGCCCATATACCGGAGGTGGCGGGTCCAAACTTGGCCCCAGCCAAAAACTGCAAAAAAAAAAAAAGGCCTTTATGAGAAGAATAGGGCTCTGGCGTAGAAAACTGAACAAGAGGTAGAATTGAGAACCACAGAGAAAGAATTTAGTACTACATTTGCTTATCTGTAGGAAAAGAGAAAGTAGTTAAAAATGAAACTGGTATTAGTATAAAGGTAGCAAAGGGGATATTTAAGAGGGAAATGACAGGATTACTTTTTGACATTGATAATGTGAAACTAAAGCCAAGAAGAATGGTATTATTGATTCCAAAACTTGTACTATTGCTAAATGTAATTATTATTTCTGGTTTGTTTAGCTCAGAAGTGTCATACCCTGCAAAGCATGAATAATCATCTGGAAACAGTGTTAAAAGAGAAGAGATCCCTCAGGCAAAGACTACTGAAACCCATGTGCCAGGAGAACTTACCTATTGAAGCCGTTTATCAAAGGTTGGACTGAAAAGTAGAAATTAACAGTTATGCATGTTTTCAGAGGGTAGTTTTTGTTTATACTAACCATTACTTTGTAGCATAATTCATAAACAATACATTTTTTTTGTGTGTGTGCAGTTTTTGGCTGGGGCTGGGTTTGAACCTGCCACCTCTGGTATATGGGGCCAGTGCCCTACTCCTTTGAGCCACAGGTGCTGCCCCATAAAATAATATGTTAATGATTGCATTTGTTAACATTGTTAATGTTGATACATTAAATTAGAAAGTAAATCCTTTGCTTTTAAAGAATTATGGCTATTACTTGGAAGGAACTAGAGACCATTATCCTAAGTGAAGTATCTCAGGGATGGAAAAACAAATACCACCTGTTCTCGCTCATAAGTGAGAGCTTATGTTGTCATAAAGTGGTATAACGGACATTGGAAACTAAGAAAAGAGGATGGTGGGAGGTGATTGAGGGATCAAAAATTACCCACTGGGGCCAAGCACAGGGGCTCATGTGTATAGTCCTCGAACTCTGAGAGGCCAAGATGGGAGGATTGTTTGAGCTCAGGAGTTTTGACACCAGCCTGACTAAGAGCAAGACCCTGTCTGTACTAAAAATAGAAAAATTAGCCAGG
>NW_003852445.1:9359204-9361053 GCF_000181295.1 Otolemur garnettii
TTTTTTTTTTTCCTTTTTAGAGACAGAGTCTCACTTTGTTGCCCTGGGTAGAGTGCTGTGGCATCACAGCTCATAGCAACCTCCAGCTCTTGGGCTTAGGCAATCTCTTGCCTCAGCCTCCCAAGTAGTTGGGACTATAGGCGCCCTGCTATTTTTTTGTTGCAGTTTGGCTGGGGCCAGGTTTAAGCCCACCACCCTCGGTATATGGGGCTGGCGCCCTACTCACTGAGCCACAGGTGCTGCCCTATTTTCGTTTTTTTTAGACAGAGTCTTACTCTGTTGCCCAGGGTAGAGTGCTGTGGCATCAACCTGGCTCACAGTAACCTCAAACTCCTGAATTCAAGTGATCCTCCTATCTCAGCTTCCCAAGCAATTGGGGCTACAGGTGACCACCACAATGCCTGGCTATTTTTCTATTTTTTGTAGAGATAGGGTCTTGCTCTTGGTCAGGCTGGTCTCTAACTGCTAAGCTCAAAGGATACTTCTGCCTTGGACTCCTAGAGCGCTAGGATTATAGGTGTAAGCCACTGTGCCTGGCCAAATTGAGTTTAATGAAAGAAATTAGATCTATAACATGTAGCAAGGTGGATAAAAATCCTTTTTATTATGTAGAATCTGTTTTCTGAGAAGTAAAGTTGTTGTTGAGTTGATGTTGCCTATATGTAAAAATTCCATTCAGGGAGTTGAACTGGTACATATGAAAACAATCTCAAACAAGGGAAGAAAAACTGGATTATTTTCTCATCTGTAATGTTGATATGCCCCAAAGCATTGGGCAAATGATTTAAAATTTTGCCTTAGTTTCCCAGTATTGGTAATTAAAATTGTAGGTTATTATTAATAATACATAATAGACCAGGTACAGTGGCTGTAATTCCATTGCTTTGAGAAGCCAAGGTAGGAGGATTGCTTGAGGCCAGGCAACATAACAAGACCTTGTCTCTACAGTAATTTTTTTGGTTTATTTGTTTCGTCTGTTGCCCCAAGCTAGAATGCACTGCTGCCATCCCTCACAGCAAACTCAAACCCCTGGGCTTGCTCAAGCAATCCTCTTGCATCAGCCTCCCCAGTAGCTGGGTCTACAGGTGTGCACCACTATGCCTGGCTAGGTGTTTTTCTATTTTTTAGTAGAGATAATGTCTCGCTCTTGCTTGGGTTGGTCTTGAACTCCTGAGCTCAAGCAATTCACCCACCTTGGCCTCTCAAAGTACTAAGATTACAGAAGTAAGTCACTGCCTCCTCTACAATAAATATTTTAAATGTTACCTAGGTATGGTGGTACATACCTGTAGTCCTGGCTACTTAGGAGCCTGAGCCGGAGGATAGCCTGAGCCCAGCAGTTTGAGGCCACAGTAAGCTATGATAATTCCACTGCACTGTAGCCTGGGCAACGGAGCAAGACCCTATCTCTAAAAAATAATAATGATAATTAATAATAAAAATAAAGAAGCAAGCATCTAATAGCTAACTTTCTGTACCAGTGCCTCACTAATGTACCTTGAACAAATCATTACCTTCTCTTACATGTCAAATTTTTTATTTTGGGTAAAATAATGGATATACAAACTACATTCTTGTTACTAGATTTAGTATATCTATCTAGTACAGTTTATAACTATTAATGTGCATATTATACTACCTTAAGGAAGAACTAAGTAATGATTTTTAAAGCATTTTGCAAACTCAAAAGATTCAAAGTAGTTTTATGGATATACTGTTTCAATGAAGTACATTTAACTTTATTGTCTTCAGTTTTTAGTGATAAAAAGTAGATTGAAATGGAATGAGATTTTTTTTTGTTTTTTGTTTTTTTGAGATAGAAATCTCACTGTGTCACCCTTGGTAGAGT
>NW_003852445.1:9362593-9364004 GCF_000181295.1 Otolemur garnettii
GAATCTTAAAGAATGGGTAGAATAGTTGAGGTGTGGTGGCTCATACCTATAATCCTAGTAGTCTGGGAGGCTGAGGTGGGAGGATCGATTGAGTTCAAGAGTATGAGGTTGATGTGAGCTAGACTGAAACCCCAGCATTCTAGCCTGAGTGTCAGCAGGACTCTGGATTTAAAAAAAAAAAAAAAAAAAGGGCACAGCTGGGTGTAGTGTACAGGCTGTATGTACACTGTGTACAGTCTGAGGTGGTTGGATTGCCTGATCTCAGGATTTGGAGACCAGCCTGAGCCAGAGCGAGACACTGCCTCTAAAAATAGCCAGGCATTGTGGCGGTGCCTGTAATCCCAGCTACTCAGGAGGCTGAGGCAAGAGAATCCATTGAGCCTAGGAGTCTGAGGTTGCTGTGAGCTATGACGTTATGGTACTATTTCTGGAAGAGGGGGGTGACAAAGTGAGACTCTGTAAAAACAAAAAAAAAAGAGGGTGAAGTGCAACACCCGTGGCTCAAAGGAATAGGGCATTAGCCCTGTGTGCTGGAGGTGGTGGGTTCAAACCCAGCCCCGGCCAAAAACTACAAGAAAAAAAAAAAGGGTGAGAGGTGGTGCCTGTGGCTCAAAGGAGTAGGGCACTGGCCCCATATGCCAGAGGTGGTGGGTTCAAACCCAGTCCCGGCCAAAAACAGCAAAAAAAAAGGTGAAATTTAGATGTATGTCAGAAGGAATAGTTTGACCATAGTTTGAGGGGAAAGTGGCTGTAATGCGAGTGTTCTGATTCAGATAGACTGGAGAGTAACTTAACCACTGAAGGCAGGTGCAACATGTTATATTCAGCTTGTGGTAGTCAGTGAGCTACACGAGAATTCTGCCCTCATCCAGCTCGTGTAGTGAGCTACATACAAGCTCTTATCCAGCTCTTGGTGACTGGCAGATTACACCCAAGGTCTGCACAAGTGGACAGTTCTGTATACCTTTATACCCAGGGGGAACAATAGAGGCAAGGTGCCAAGCATCAGTTACATAGGCATGACATTACTGTGTACAGTTATAGTGTAGCGATTTCCAGTGGCACCATGGGTGGGAAAGTCCAAATAACTCTGTTCGGCCATATAGTGGCACTCCATTTTGGCTGATGCTTAAAGGTATTGAGAAGAGAAAGGTAGTTTTCTATGGAATGCCTTAAAAACCAGACCAAGACCTTAGGCTTTACTGGATGATACTGGAGAGCCATTGAATGGTTTTGTTTTGTTTTGTTTTGTTCTGTTTTGTAGTGAAGGGCACAGAGGAATGACATCATCAGAACTGTACCTTAATCATGGAGAAAATATTGGATAGAGTAGACTGAGTTTTGCCATTCCAAATATGGGCAGAAAGCATCAGCATCACCTAGAACAGTGGTTCTCAATCTTCCTAATGCC
>NW_003852445.1:9365077-9369472 GCF_000181295.1 Otolemur garnettii
ACCAAAGTCAGAAACTTGGAGAATAATCATTCCCATAAAAGATTTAAAGCATAGGAATATAAAAGATTGTATAGGTTTTTCTTTTTAGATTTTGAAAGACAAATTTCTAGAACTTAGATACTATTTGGACAAGGGATATATCCATGGTAATGAAAATTTCTTCCCTGAGTGACTTGAAGGTGAGTAGGATCAAATGTATGATAGTTATGTGTTGAATTGCAGTTAAATTAAATGTAAGACATTGGATGTACATCTAGATAGAGATTGCCAACAGATCTGAATGTGGGACTGATTTTAGGAAGGTTAGGTTTAGCAATATAGATTGAGGATCATCTATATTGAAGTGAAAATTGAAGACAAAGGTGAGATAGACTCAGAAAGAGATGTGTGCTGTATAAAAGTGTGAGAAACAATTTTAAGGCACTTTCGCAGTAAGGGGCTGGATAAAGATCAGGTGTTAACTTTTGGTATTGTAATGATTTGTAATATAATGTCAATGAATTAATGACAGATAATTTCTCTCCTGTTTTCCCTTTCTTTCATATTTTACAGAGCCAGGCTTTAGCAAAGATGGATGTTTTGGTGACTGAGACAGAAGAACTAGCAGAGAATATACTCAAGTGGCGAAAACAACAAAAGGAAGTTTCCTCATGTATCCCCAAACTATTAGCTGAAGAAAATGTTCTTCATAAACATGATATTATTACGTCTCCTTCACCTTCTACTTCTAAAGTTCATGCCCAAACTATTAATGCCAAGTGATCTTCAACTTTATTTTTACTTAATTATATATACTCACATGAAGTCCATTTCTTTTTGTTGTTATTGTTGCATTTTGGCCAGGGCTGTGTTTGAACCCACTAGCCTCGGTATATGAGACCCACGCCCTACTCACTGAGCCACAGGTGCCGCCCTCACATGAAATCCATTTCTAATGAGTTGTGATGCATTTTATAGGCCTTGCTATTAGCAATACTAAAAGAATCCTCTTTTTATTGGAGTATCAAGATTTCAAGTTCTTAAGACCAATCTTTGTCTTTCATGTATTTTCATTCCACTTTTAAGTAAAGCTACTGAAGATCAAATATAACTATGGTTTATTAACATAGGGGAACCATTTCTCCAGCAGCATTCTCTATCATGCCTTTATAAAAAATGCATGTTTGGGCCAGGCATGGTTGCTCATGCCTGTAATCCTAGCACTGGAGACTTAAGAAAAAAAAAGTTCAAGACTAGCCTAGAACTAAGCAAGAGTGCAACTCGTCTCCACTAAAAATAGAAAAACTAGCTGGGCATTGTAGCAGGCACTTATAGTCCTAGCTACTCAGGAAGCTGAGGCAAGAGGATTTCTTGAACTCAGAAGTTTGAGGTTGCTGTGAGCTATGGTGATGCCACTGCACTCTACCCAGAGTGACAGAGTGAGACTGTCTCAAAAAGAAAAAAAAAAACAACATGTTTCTGAATTAGAAGAGTCTTCTTAAATCTGAAAATTTCTGTGATGATTATTCCTATTTGATTGTCAATGAGCGGGTTTCACATCTTGGAAAGATCTGCTTAAATTGTTGGTTGTTGGCTGATGTATCTGGAAACTTAACTTACATATGAGGATGCATTTTAGTCCATCTTTTTGCTACTGTAACAAAATGCCACAGGCTGGATAATTTATAAAGAACAAAAGTTTGTCTGGTTTATGGTTCTAGAGTCTAGGAAGTTCAAGAGCATGCATGGCACCAGCATCTCTACTATGAAGAGGGCCAGTGAGCATGAGAGAGGTATATGGGGCCAAACTTTTCCTTTTAAACTAACAAGTGGGTTTCCTCCATTCGCTAATAAGAGTGGTTCATTGTGACAATGTGGTTTGTGCTGAATACCTGCTTTCCTTCCAGGAGTCTAGGATTTTGGTACATGCTGGAAGATAGGTATATGGCCATCCCCTGGTAAAAACCCTGGGAGCTGCATCACTAACAGGCTTCCGTAGTAGACAACATTCATGTTACAATTCAGGTGCTGGCAGAATGAAGCACAACCTGTGTGACTCTAGAAGAAAGTGTGGGAAAAACTTTGATGATACTGGCCTGGAAAAAGATTTAATGAAGAGGACCCCTTGGGCAATTACAGCAACACTAAAAACAAGTGGGACATGATCAAGCTAAAAAGCTACACAGCTAAAGCAAATAGACAATCTTCAGAATAGGAGAAGATATTCACGTTATTGATCTGACAAAGGATCAGAATATACAGAGAACTCTTAATAAATGAGAAAAGAGCAAACAACCCTATTTATCACTGGGCAAGAGACATGAACAGAACCTTCTCCCAAGAAGACAGATGAGTGGCTAACAAACATGAAAAAATGCTCATCGTCCCTAATCAGAGAAATGCAAATCAAAACCACTTTGAGATATCACCTAACCCCAGCAAGAATAGCCCACATCACAAAGCCCAAAAGCTGCAGATGCTGCCATGAATATGGAGAGAAGGAAACACTTTTACACTGCTGATTGTAAACCAATACAGCCTCTATGGAAAGAAATATGGAGAATCCTCAAAGAGCATAAAAAAACCTTCATTTATTCCACAATCCTATTACTAGGTATTTACCCAGAAGAAATCATTTTACCATAAGGACATTTGCACTCCAATATGTATAGCAGCTCAATTCACAATCACAAAGATGCTGAAACAACCTAAGTACCCCTCAATCCATGAATGGATTAATAAACTCTGGTATATGTATACTGTGGAATACTATTGAGCCATAAAGAAAGATGGAGACTTTACATCTTTTTTATTTACCTGGAAGAATTTGGAGAACATCTTCCTAAGTATCACAAGAATGGAAAAGCAAGCATCCTATGTACTCAATACTAATATGAAACTAGTCAATGAACAACTATATCTCTATGTTTTAAAATATTTCATCTGGCAAACTTATGTAATACTGTATCAAATGTTGAGATCATAACTGTTAAGTTCATTGGTTTGATGTTCTGTCAGAGGTGGGGAATCTTTTTCTTTCTTTTTTTTGAAAAAGAGTTTCACTGTGTTGCCCTCTGTAGAGGGCTGTGGCGTCATAGCTCACAGCAACCTCAAACTCTTGGGCTTAAGCAAATTTCTTGCCTTAGCCTCCCAAGAAACTAGGACTACAGCGCCCACCACAACACCCAGCTGTTTTTTTGTTGCAGTTGTCATTTAGCAGGCCAGGGCCCCGTTCAAACCCACCAGCCCCAGTGTATGTGGCCAGCGCCCTGACCACTTAGCTACAGGCGCCAAGCCATGGAGAACCTTTTCATGTTGGAAAGCAGAATTAATTTTGCTGTAATCAAAGCCACATTTAAGAAAATTATGTAGGGCCAGGCGCAATGGCTCAAGTCTATAATCTCAGCACTCTGGGAGGATTTCATGAGCTCAGGAATTTAAGAACTGCTCAAGCAAGAGTGAGACCCCATCTTTAAAAATAGCCAGGTGTTGTGGTGGGTGCCTGTAATCCCAGCTACTTGAGAGAGGAAAAAGAATTGCTTGAGACCCAAGAGTTTGAGGTTGCTGTAAGCTATGATGCTACAGTACTCTACTGAGGGTGACCAAGTGAGGAGGTGGGTTGCTTGGGCTTGAATCTGGCCCCGGCCAAACTGCAACAAAAAAATAGCCAGGTGTTGTGGCAGGTGCCTGTAGTTCCAGATACTCAGGAGGCTGAGGCAAGAGAATCGCCTAAGCCCAGGAGTTGGAGGTTGCTGTGAGCTAAGTGATGCCATAGCACTCTACCAAGGACGATAAAGTGAGACTCTTGTCACTGCAAGAAAAAAAAAAAAGAATATTCCACAATTTATGAAATTCCTCCTGTGAGTTTTCTCAGAAAATTAGTACATGTTGGGCAGTGCCTGTGGCTCAGTGGGTAGGGCACCGGCCCCGTATACTGAGGGTGGTGGATTCAAGCCCAACCCCTGCCAAACTGCAACAAAAAAATAGCCGGGCATTGTGGTGGCCACCTGTGGTCCCAGCTACTCCGGAGGCTGAGGCAAGAGAATCACCTAAGCCCAAGAGCTGGAAGTTGCTGTGAGCCGTGACTCCACAATACTCTACCAAGGGCGACAAAGTGAGACTGTCTCTTAAAAAAAAAAAGAAAGAAAATTAGTATATGTTGACTCTTGAAAAACTCAGGTTTGAAATGTGTCCACTTATACATGAAATTTCTTTGTTAAACATATCAGAATATTTATTGGAGATTTGTGACAGTTTGAGAAAAACCTGCACATGAACCAAATAGCCTAGACATATCAAAAAGATTAAGGCTCGGCGCCTGTGGCTCAAGCAGCTAAGGCACCAGCCACATACAACTAAGGTGGCAGGTTTGAATCCCCAGCCCCGGCCCTCCAAACAACAATGATGGCTGCAACC
>NW_003852445.1:9369850-9375168 GCF_000181295.1 Otolemur garnettii
GGGAGGCTGAGGTAAGAGGATCTCTTGAGCAAGGTTGCTGAGGAGTTTTGAGGTTGCTGTGAGCTGTAGCACCATGGCACTGCACTCTACCAGGGGCAGCAAAGTGAGATTCTGCCTCAAAAAAAAGCTGAGTCAATATCCAGATAAAGTTTGGTGGGGTTTTTTTGTTTCGTTTTGTTTTGTTTTTTGAGACAGAATCTCACTTTGTCATCCTTGGTAGTGTGCCCTGGCGTCATACCTCATAGCAACCTTAAAACTCGGGCTCAAGCGATTCTCTTGCGTCAGCCTCCCAACTAGCTGGGACTACAGGCACCCGCCACAATGCCCAGCTCTTTTTTTGTTGCAGTTTGGCTGGGGCCAGATTCAAGCCCAAGCAACCCACCTCCTCAACCTTGCAGTGTTCAGATTACAGGCATGTGCCACCCCGCCTGACCTTATTTGATGGTTTTAAAGAACGAATGTTCTTGGGTAATAGTTTTGTGTTTATGTCAAAAAGGGAGTCCTTTGCTTAGTGCAGTTGCTCATGCCTGTAATCCTAGCACTTTGGGAGGCCCAAGTGGGAGGTTCTCTGGAGGCCAGTAGTTCAAGATCAGCCTGAGCAACATAGACTCCCCCTATCTCTACTAAATACACTTGACCGTTTTTTAAAATTACACTTTTCATATGTGACATACATCTTATTTATCTCTCCCCACCTCCGTAGATTGTAATTTTCAAGAAGTCAGGGACTTTGTTTTGTTTGACACTGTACCCTCAGCGCCTTAGATCAATGCTTGATTCAATTCCGATCCGACAGCAAGCATCCTTCCCCTACCACAAACACTGACAGGGTGGCCATGAGATTATAGCACAATCGAGAGAAGCTTGCCAATAAATGCTCTGAATTCCTCTTCATGTTCCAAATGATCTATGATCGAAACCGCAAAACACTGGTGTTAATCAGTGTTGCCTGTTTACTCCTAACACTAATTCTTAATTTAATTTTTATTCATTCATTTATGTACTTATTTATTTATAGAGACAGGGTCTGGCTGTGTATCCCTGGCTAGATGACAGCGCACTGTAGCCTCTAATTCCAGGCTCAAGAGACGCTCCTGCTTCAGCCTCCCGAGTGGCTGGGACTACAGGAGCATGCCACCTTCGCACCACCGCCCCCGGTTTAAAATTGAACTACAAAACTGACAGCTCAGGCCAGCAGCAAATAAAAATATTTAGCATGCTACAAAGGCGTGGTGGCGCGCACCTTTAGTCCTAGCTTCTGGGAAACCTCAGGCGGGAGGGACTGCTTGATCCCAGGAGTTGGAAGCTGCAGTGAGGTATGGATGGAGCCACTGGACTCCAACCTAGGCGACAGAGAGATTTCCTCTCTAAAAAAGAAAAAATTAGCAACCCTTCGGATGTTGACCAAAATGGCTTTACTTGACTCTACATTGCCCAGACGTCGAGTTCAAGAACAAAACCTACTTCCAGTACGCGAAGTCAGGAACTACAGCTCGAGGCGGTGCCCTAGCAAGCGCACGACCCAGGATTGGCTGAAGCTCTGCAAGGCACCCTCTAGAGTGTGCGCATGGGCAATGGCGTCCCGGGAGGCGAACAGGGTGGAGTGGATAGGGTGGGGCCGGGCGTCCTCCCCCGCCCACTGTGCTCAGGATTGGCCAAGGCTCTGCCTGCACCGCCCCTCTAGGGCTGTGGAGGGTACTTGGGCAGAGGCGTTCCTGGCGGTGTGCGTGGGTGGAGCAAGGTGGGGCGGGGCGGGGCCTCTCGCCCTCCAGACTCTGGGTTGGGGATGCCCCGCCCCGCTTGGGCTGTGGCAAGCGCTCCGGCGGGGGTGTCCCCAGAGACGCGTGGGGCGGGCGGGGCTGAGGCCGGGATGTAGCGACTGGGATGATCTGTCGGACTAGGGTTGTGGCCAAGGGATGGCGAACGTGCGAGTAGCCGTAAGAGTCCGGCCCCTCAGCAAGAGGTGAGTGTAGGCAGGAGGGGGCGCCTGAGATGTCACATGAACTGAGAGGAAGGCAAGGTCCCCGCCTCCCCCTCTAGAGATTCTGGCGGGGAGAAATCAGACACAAAGTGACCCAGGGGTTCGGGGTCCGGAAACCGTAAAGGCTTGGCGGGACTGGGCCTCTGTCAAATTTTCGTGTGGTGCTCTGGACTATAGCTGTTCCCAGATGACTTCGAGGAAGGTCCGCCCCAAGTAAATGTCCCGGGCGTCCTGCCAGCAGGGATTTCCAGGGACCGCGGCTCAAGTCCTGATGCACCGCACCAGCTCGGGCCTTTTTCCTTGGGCACGTTGAGAAAGATTAGGAGAGGTATAGGCAGTCTCCTGGCTTCTTGGTGACTCTGGAGTACCCACGAGGAAGAATGGTGTGTGTTTTTGGAGCGGATAAGTTTGAGAAGATGTGGAGAAAGCAGATTGTAAGGCCATTGAGAGGGAAACTGAGGCCCAGAGCATCGTGGTTTCGTCAAGTATGCTTGACAGCTGACTTGAAAGGGGCAGAATTGGGGAGTAGGGAAAGTGCTTCCAACCTCTTCCCTCAGCGTCCTCAGTGTTCATTTCCCCATGGGTAAATCTGCTGCTGCACCTCTCAGCCTTTGCGGTATCCAGTGTCCAGCCACATAATTTCTTCTCTTTCTTACTGATATTCCATTCATATGTTGGGAAAGTCAGGGAAGGCTTTGTAGAAGGGTTGGTATTTGAACCGTGTTTTAAAGATCTATTAGAATTTGCTGACGGAGAAAGTGTTAAGCCCTTTATGTAGTAAGAAATACCAAGAGCAAAGGACTGAGGGTGTTAGGGAACAGAGGTAAGTTTTTTGTTTTTGGTGGGGGGAGTTGGTGTGGAGGGGGTTGAGTAATAGGAGATAAAACTGGCAGAGTGTGGTTTGGGGACCAGAAGACAAATATTGGAATCATTTGGGAAATTTAAAACTTTCCAGGACGTAAAATGGCTTCATAATGACCAGAAGTGTCAAAAAAGGCATGTCTCCCATTAAAAAAAAAATTGTTACTATCAGGGATTATATTTGTCCTCATATAGGGCTGAATGACTGTCTTCTTTCTTTTTTTTTTTTGAGACAGAGTCTCACTTTCTTGCCCAGCAGAGTGCCCTAGCTCACAACAACCTCCAACTCTTGGGCTCAAGTGATTTTCTTGCCTCAGCTCCCAAGTAGCTACAGGCCCCCACCACAAGGCCCAGATATTTTTAGAAACTGAGGTCTCACTCTGGCTCAGGCTGGTCTCAAACTCATGAGCTCAGGTGATCCACTCATCTTGGCCTCCCAAAGTGCTATTATAGGTGTGAACCATTGCACCCCCAACCCAGGTGACTGGCCTTAAAAGTCTTGTAATTGGAGGCAGTGCCTGTGGCTCAGTGAGTAGGGCGCTGGCCCCATATACCGATGGTGGTGGGTTCAAACTCTGCCCCGGCCAAACTGCAACAAAAATAGCCGGGTGTTGTGTCAGGCGCCTGTAGTCCCAGCTACTTGGGAGGCTGAGGCAAGAGAATCACCTAAGCCCAAGAGTTGGAGGTTGCTGTGAGGTGTGCCACCATGGCACTCTTCCAAGGGTGATAAGGTGAGATTCTGTCCCTAAAAAAAAAATAAATATAAAGTATTGTAATTAACAGAATAATGATGGGGAAAAGAGACTAGGAAAAAGGCAATAAAGGTACAATGAAGAAGAAAACCCGCAGGTGCCTGAACTGTTGTTTTTTTTCTGAGACAGAGTTTTACTATATTGCCCTCCGTGGAGTGCTTTGGCATCACAGCTCACAGCAACCTCCAACTCGTGGGCTTAAGCGATTCTCTTGCCTCAGCCTCCCAAGTAGCTGGGACTACAGGCGCCTGCCACATTGCCCACTGGGCTCTTTTGTTGTTGTTGTTTAGCAGGCCCGGGCTGGGTTGGAACCTACCCACCTTGGTGTATGTGGCTGGTGCTCTAACTGCTGAGCTAGCTATAGGCGCTGAGCCTGAACTGTTGTTTTGATTGGTAAATGGCTTCTGATATCTGACTTCTATTCATACTGGAATTGGTGGCTCAAGAATGGGGGAGGGGCACATTTGCAAGTGCACCGGGTATTCTCTGGCAGATCCTCATTTTGTAAAACTCTTATTGGGTTCTCAGGATAATCATGTTGACCACTCCCCAACAGTAACTTCTCAGTTCCTTAAGAACTAGGAATTTGTAATAGCATCAATTAGATTAAGAGAATGGTGTTGAAATTGGGTTGTTGGCAGCCATGGTGGAGAGTAACATTTTATGAAACAAAAGTGAAGGGAAAGAAGAGCACAAAAATTTATTTACTTTTAGTTAAGTTAAAAGTTGAGCAGGCCAGGTATGATGGCTCACGCCTGTAACCCTAGAACTCTGGGAGGCCAAGGCGGGTAGATTGCCTGACCTAACAGGTTTGAGACCAGCCTGGGCAACAGTGAGACCCCTGTCCCTAAAAATAGGTGGGGACTGTGGCAGGCACCTGTAGTCCCAGCTACTCGGGAGGCTGAGGCAAGAGTATTGCTTAAACCCAAGAGTTTGAAGTTGCTGTAAACTATGACACCACAACATTCTACCAAGTTTGAGGTTGCTGTGAGCTATGACGCCACAGCATTCTACCAAGGGCAACCAGGTGAGACTGTCTCCAAAAAAAAAAAAAAGTCTTGAGCAGGAGGTGGTAGAATGTCAAGACTGCAGATATCCAGACGTGAGCAGATTATAGCAGGCTAAAAGTTCAGGAGTACATAAGGATAAACCTAGTATGGCTCTAGCTAAGAAGTCCAGACCACTTCTCTCTTGTCCCAGAATCCTTCAGAGATGGTAGCTATACTCCAAGGTGTGTTAATGTCTACAGTCTTTGCTTAAGCTTATCTGACATCGTTTGTTCCATCCTTCAAATAAATCATTGGCACAGATTCACTTAACAAAGTCATTGGATCTGATTTTGTAGTTGAGAAGAAATCTTACAGATGATCAGGATAAGCTTTCATTTTTGTTTTTCCACGTGAAAAACTGATACTGTATCTTGTTTAAGGCCTAAAAACAAATAGAACCAAGATTTGATTCACCAGACCACACTGCTCCTTCTTGAGATTACAGAGAAGTTGCACTTTCTCAAATGCCCATTTGTTCAATAGGGCAAGAACGACCCTCAATAAAATGATAGTTACAGGAAATGTTTTTGATGTCCTTGCCTCTACTTCACAGTTGCTTCCCATGATTAGAAATTCCAATTCTCATAATGAGATGCTGCCCTTTCTGTATCCAAAATCATTCACTAATGACCCTAATACTGGAGCTGGAGCACAAAAATTACTCTTCACATATTA
>NW_003852445.1:9375595-9381433 GCF_000181295.1 Otolemur garnettii
CCGAGCCGATGTTAACTAGATTTTTAACAACTATATTCCTCAGGCCCCGGCACTTGGTTGTCTCCTTTTTTAAAGTGTGTATGTTTTGTTTTGTTTTGTTTTGAGACAGAGTCTCCCTGTGTTGCCTTTGGTAGAGTGCCATGGCATCACAGCTCACAGTAACCTCTAACTCTTGGGCTTAGCGATTCTCTTGCCTCAGCCTCCCGGGTAGCTGGGACTACAGGTGTCCACCACAATGCCCGGCTATATTTTTTGTTGTAAGTTGTTTAGCTGGCCCGAGCTGGATTCGAACCTGCCACCCTCAGTGTATGTGGCTGCTGCCATAACTACTGTACAGTGGGCCAATTTAAAAGTGTTTTAAAGACAAAGTTAATTAAAATTAAAACGTGCATTAAAAAATTTTTTTAATTGAGATAGAGTTTCATTTTGATAGAGTCTACTCTCAGTAGACTGCTATGGCACTCATAGCTCACAGCAACCTCAAACTCTTGGGCTCAAGTGATTCTCTTGCCTCACCCTCCCTAGTAGCTGGGACTATAGGCTATTTTTGTTGTTGTTGGGTTTTTTTGCAGTTTTTGGTGGGGCTGGGGTTGAACCCGCCACCTCCTTTGAGCAATAGGTGCCACCCTTTGTTGTTGTCATTTAGCCGGCGAACCCACCAGCTCTGGAGCATGTGGCTGGCACCCTAACCATTGAGCTACAGGCACCCAGCCAAAAAAATAAATAAAAATAAAATTTTTATAAAGAAATAGAAGGGCAGTGCCTATGGCTCAGGGAGTAGGGCGCCCATCCCATATGCTGAGGGTGGCGGGTTCAAGCCCCAGCCCCAGCCAAACTGCAACAACAACAACAACAACAACAACAATCAAAAATAAATAAATAAAACATAAAGTTAAAAAAAGAAATAGAAATAAAAATAGAGTTTTACAAGGAATAGCTATCAAGTAGTAAGTTTGGTTACGTTCCCCTCTAGGACAGTGGTTCTTAACCTATAGTATATTTAAAGCCACCTGGGGAGCTTGTAATAATAATAAATAATAAAAGGCCACTTATTAACATTAATGGGCTCCCAAACAAATTAGAATTAGCCCTACCTCCATCGCCATAATTCTGCTGTGGGCAGTCTGTGGACTTACCCCTTTTCAAAACCTTTAACCCTAAGGAATGAACACCTGTTGGTATGTCCTAGAGGCAAGCAGTAGTAGGAGCCACTCTCCTTAGTTAAGACTCTTCCACAGTTGGTTTAAATTGAACTCATTAAGGCCAGCTCTCTGAGTTTGATGTCCTTTCTGTTCAATTTTAGCTATCATTTTGTTCCAGAATATTTTGAAATTACTAGGTTACCAATGGCAGTAGTCTAGGTAGGGGAGGAGCAAACATCTCATTCCCCTATAGTGTCACATGTTTCTGCTAAGAGGCCAAGTTTGGGACACTTTTTTCTTTTGCTGCTTTATGCAAGAGTCCCAGATGCATCTTCGCATAAAAGCAAATTAAAGAAAATTAGATAATAGATTTTTTTTTTTTTGAAACAGGGTCTTGCTTTATTGCAGTGGTGTTGTCATACCTCACTACAATCCAAACTTCTGGGATCAAGTGATCCACTTGCTTCAGCCTCCTGAGTAACTGGGACTACAGGTGCATGGTACTGCACCTGGCTAATTTTTAATTTTTTGTAGAAAAGGAGTCTTGCTGTGTTGCCCAGGCATGTTTTAAACTCCTGGCCTCAAGGGATCCTCCCAATTCAGCCTCCCAAAGTGCTGGTATTACAGGCATGAATCACTATGTCAGGCCCCAAATAATAGATCTTAAAATGTTATTGTATTTGGCTGGGCCCAGTGGCTCACGCCTATAATCCTAGCACTCTGGGAGGCTGAGGCAGGTGGATTGCTTGAGCTCAGGAGTTCAAGACCAACTTGAGCAAGAGTAAGACCCTATTCTACTAAAAATAGAAAAACTGAGGCAAGGGGATTGCTTGAGCCCAAGAATTTAAAGTTGCTGTGAGCTATGATGATGCCATGATACTCTATCCAAGGTGACAGAGTGAGACTCTGTCTCAAAAAAAAAAAAGAAAGGCTTGGCTCCTGTAGCTCAGTGGCTAGGGCACCAGCTACATATACCTGGCAGGTTTGAACCCGGTCCAGGCCTGCCAAACAACGACAATTATAACAAAAAAATAGCTGGGTGTTATGGTGAGCACCTGTAGTCCCAGCTACTCGGGAGGCTGAGGCAAGAGAATTGCTTGAGCTGAAGAGTTGGAGGGTGCTGTGAGCTGTTACATCACAGTACTCTACTGAGACTCTGTCTCAAAAAAAAAAAAATTGTATGATTTTTTTTCTTTTATTATCCTAATATACTGTAATCCATGTATTTTGTAGTGGATAGGAGGGATAATAAAGCCAACATTAAGATGCAGAAAGGAAAAAATGTTATCTTATAAAATGTTAACCCTAAAGAGGAGAGATTTTATTCATCTGAGGTCTGGGGGTAGGGGAAGTGTGCAGTTTTAGCTTCTAATGGGCAGATCATGATCTTGAGGGATTAAAAGTATCTCTCTCACTTTAAGTATTATCTAGTATGAATTGGGGGGAAAAAAACTGCATTAGGGCCTTGAGGAAATTTAAGTGACAGAAAGATATTACCTGTGAGAGGGTGATTTTCTATCCAGGGCTTTCTCTAAGACTCACACATTAAAAAAAAAAATCTTTAAACACCTTTTTCTCACTGTGCTCCCTCCTTCCCAGTCCTCTGTGTCACAACCCAGGAAGCCTGAGGAAGGATAAAAATGAGACAGCTGAAGGTGATATCTCAACTTTCAGGTCCCAGACTGGGAGTAATTTAATAACTTTCACTGTAGTGGCGGAGGTGATTATTTTATTATTACTGTGTTTTAGAGAGACAGGATCTTGCTTGCTATGACCCAGGATAGACTGTTGTGGCATGGTCATAGCTCACTGCAACCTCCAGCTCTCAAGATCAAGTGATGCTCTTAGCTCAGCCTCCCTAGTAACTAGAACTACAAGCTCAGCCCACCATATTGGGCCAGGCTTTTTTTTTTTTTTTTTTAATGTTTTGTAGAGATAGGGTCTCACTTGTTGCCCAAGCTGGTCTTGATCTCCTGGGCTCAAGCAATCCTCTAGCCTTGGCCTCCCAAAATGCTGAGATTACAGGTGTGAGCCACTCTGCCCAGGTGCTAATTTAATTCTCATCTATTAACATTTTGGACTTTAGCACATTAGCTGAAGCTCTTTGTTACGAAAAGATGGACTTCAGGTGTGTGAGTCACTTTGTCCATTTAAGTGAGTGTGCAGGCGTCCTCAGACTGCAGCCTGTGGGCCACATGTGGCCTACCAGGTGTTTTTGCCGCCACTGCCTGTCCTGCTTAGCAGCTGACTCGTCCCGGTGCCCGCAGTCCAGCCCTCCAAGAGCCTGAGGGACAGTGAATGGGCCCCCTGTTTAAAAAGTTTGAGGACCCCTGATAGAGGTTGGTTAGTTGTTCGCATTGTTACTGCATAACTGCAATATACAGGTCTCTGAAGGATCTTGGCCTTCATTCTGATTTAAGAAGATATAAGGAAGGAATTTGAGAAATATGTTCTCGGGGTCTCAACAGAGAGGACTCTCATACCTTTTTCATCAATATCCACGCTCAGAATCCCAGAGAAAATGAGATGATGCTGTGTTACATCCTGGGCCAAGTGTTTATCAGGCTGAATTCCAAGATATTGGTAGTCCCTGGTTATGGACAAGACAGTTTCTGTAGGTTTGTTCTTAGGTCAAATTTCTTGTAAATTAGAATGGGTGTATTCACCTATTGCCTGTAATAGCCTCCATTCATCAGTGCAAGTTGTATGGAAGTTGGATGTTTGTAACTCGGGGACTGCCTGGGTAATTAAGGTTTTGTGGTCACACAAATCTGGGTTTACATCTCAACTTTGCCACTGCTAGCTATGTGACCTCAGACAAGTTATGTAATTTCTCCAGCTTCCATTTGTAATATGAAAATATAGGAAGCTACGTCAGGAAGATAAGTTAGGATAGCATAAGGTGAAGTCCAGCTTGAAGTGCCCCATGCATAGATGTGACTGTTAGCTGTTCCAGAGCCAAATTCTAAGGATCCATGGAAGTCTGCCATGGTTGCTCCACAGGATGTTTGTAGCCCTTTAAGGAGACAGACATTCATGGGTACAACAAAAGAGAAACATTTTGTCCACTAGTACTGATCTCAGCTTTTTTCTTAATTAAAAAAAAAAGCAGGCTCGGCGCCTGTGGCTCAAGCGGCTAAGGTGCCAGCCACATACACCTAAGGTGGCGGGTTCGCATCCCCAGCCCGGGCCCGCCAAACAACAATGATGGCTGCAACCAAAAAATGGCCAGGCGTTGTGGCGGGCGCCTGTGGTCCCAGCTACTTGGGAGGCTGAGGCAGGAGACTCGCTTGAGCCCAGGAGTTGGAGGTTGCTGTGAGCGTGATGCCATGGCACTCTACCCAGGGGGATAGCTTGAGGCTCTGTCTCAAAAAAAAAAAAAAAAAAAAAAAAAGCAGCATTTCTTCTCATGGGTTTGGGTCTTGTTTCTAGGGAGACCAAAGAAGGGGGAAGAATTATTGTGGAAATTGATGGCAAAGTGGCAAAAATCAGGAATTTAAAGGTAAGCCTGAAAATTTTTTTCCATTTTCTATTCATTAGGGAGCTCGTATTATTACAGGCGCTTCTGGGGTACAGTGTATATGTGAATGTGTTTAGAGTTGGGAATGGAAGGATATATAAGAGAAATTGTGGGAAAAGTTTGAATAAGTCATAAAGCAAATTAAAAAATAAACCAAGAAAGAAGTTTAGGGAATTTGGTTGCTATAGCCTAAGTTCTATCAAGGGGGTGTGACTGGAAAATTGGTCATAGCTGCTTTTAGATAAAACACAGGGGATGTTACAGGGTTGGGGCTTGCTTAAATCATGCTTGGGGCAATCCACATGTCTATTTAACTCACCTGACCATTAGTTAGACTTTGTCCCAATGCTTTCAGTTGATAGCACTTTAGCTAGAGACATTTTTAGGCTTTAATATGCACCTGTTAATACAGGATTCGTTCTGGCTATAGTGAGTTCCAAGCAACAGCTTTCAGATCCCCAAAGGGCGTCAGTCTTTTTTGAGACCGACCCTCAAGCTGCCCCCCTCGGTAGAGTGCTGTGGTATCACAGCTCACAGCAACCTCCAACTCTTGGGCTCAAGTGAGTCTCCTGCCTCAGCCTCCCAAGTAGCTGGGATGACAGGTTCCCACCACAACACCTGGTTATTTTTTTGGTTGCAGCCGTCATTGTTGTTTTGGCGGGCCCGGGCTGGATTCGAACCCGCCACCTTAAGTGTATGTGGCTGGCGCCTTAGCCACTTGAGCCACAGGTGCTGAGCCGGGAGTCAGTCTTGTTACAAATTCTCTTTCATGAATTCAACTGAATTTTGAACTGCAGTTGGACAGGCATAGAACTTCTTCCCGCACCTTTCACCCCCTCTTAGGGCTAATTTTTCCTACTCATTCCTCTATTTACCAGGGCAGGCAAGCAGAGCAGAAGACGGAGGGTGTTCTTCCTTTCTGGGCCTTGGGGAGTGAACACACAACTACTGCTGTAGTTATCAGCCTGCAGGTGGTCCTCAGCATTCCTGAGAGCTGAGGAAACTGGCAAAAGTGAGGTTACTTCACACCTCAAAGTCATGCCCACTCTTGTGTTACTATGATGTGATCTGTTTCTTTTTGTCAGTAGCTCACTACTAAAAGGGAACAGGACCTGCCAAACTTTCAGTGGGAGTTCTATAGGGACAAGGAATCTTTTTTTTTTTTTTTTTTTTTTT
>NW_003852445.1:9381488-9384734 GCF_000181295.1 Otolemur garnettii
TTTTTTTTTTTTTTTGAGACAGAGTCTTACTTTGTCACCCTTGGTAGAGTGCTGTGGCATCACAGTTGACAGCAACTTCAAACTCTTGCGCTCAAGTGATTCCCTTGCTTTAGCTTCCCAGTACCCACCAGAACTCCTAGCTATTGTTAGAGATGGCATCTGCTCTTGCTCAGGCTGGTCTCAGACTCCTGAGCTTAACAATCTACCCAGCTTGGCCTCCCAGAGTAGTAGGATTACAGGCATGAGCCACTGCGTCCAGCCTCCTGTTTCTTAGTTATCTCTGTTCCCTAATCACTTCATCTATTTTGTTCTGAGATCTCATATTTTTGGTTCTTTTTTTTTTTCTTTTTCTTTGAGACAGAGTCTCACTATGTCACCCTCAGAGTACTGTGGTGCCACAACTCACAGCAACCTCAAATTCCTGGGCCCAAGCAATTCTCCTCCCCTAGCCTCCCAAGCAGCCAGGACTACAGGCACCCGCCACAATGCCCAGCTGTTCTTCAATTGCAGTTGTCATGGTTGTTTAGCAGGCCCAGGCCAGGTTTGCACCCGCCAGCCTCAGCACATGTGGCCAGCACCCTAACCACTGTGCCATGGGCGCCAAGCCATATTTTTGGTTCTTAATAAATCTCAGTCAAGATCAAGATCGCTTTATTTATTTATTTTTGGGACAGAGTCTCAGGCTGTTGCCCTGGGTAGAGTGCTTTGGCATCATCATAGCTCACAGCAACCTCCAACTCTTAGGCTCAAGTGATCCTCTTACCTCTGTTTTTGTATGTGTAGTAGAGACAGGATCTCCCTCTTGCTCAGGCTGGTGTCCAACCAGTGAGCTGTCTTGGCCTCCCAGAGTGCTAGGAAGGATCAAACTTTAATCTGTCCCCTACACACCTCTCTACTTGCTTACTCCTTGAGGTCAGTTATCCACTAAGAATCTCTTGATCATTCTGACAGCCTCATTGGTCTATAGTTTGTGATGGCTAGTGCCAGGATTGTCTTTCTCAGTCCAGAGGCTAAATTTGAAGTAGTTAAGCCATTTCTGAGAATAATGCCATTCTCCCCAGTACCTGGAGATCTATGCAATTTCGAGCTGTGGCTCTACCTCAAATGGTCAGATTGCTCCTGCTCTTATATCCAATATGGCTTCAAATTTAATGGAGATGCATACTCCAAGGATCTCAGTGAAAGCCTCAGGTTGATCGAGCCTGTCATGCCCAGGGGTTGAACTCCTCAGAGTTTCCCCATATCCTCTGCAGATATACTTAGAGAAGAAATAATGCAGGTTGAACATCCCCAATTCGAAAATCTGAAAACTGAAATCCTATAAAATCTGTAAATTTTTGAGTGCTTATATGGCCCCATAAATGGAAAAATTTCACACTTAACTTCATGTGAAAAGTTGCAGTCAAATTGCAGTTAAAACTTTGTTTCAGGCTTGACACCTGTGGCTCAAGTGGCTAATGCGAAAAAAAACAAAAAAAAAAAACAAAAAAACTTTGTTTCATGCACAAAATTATTATTTTTGAGACAGAGTTTCACTTTGTCACCCTCAGTAGAGTGCCATGGTGTCATAGCTCAGAACAACCTCAAACTCTTAGGCTCAGGCTATCCTCTTGCCTCAGCCTCTTGAGTAGCTGGGACTACAGGTGCCCACCACAACACCTGGCTACTTTTTTAATTTTTAGTAGTGATGGGGTCTCGCTCTTGCTCAGACTAGTCTTGAACTTTTTTTTTTTTTTTTTTTTGGAGACAGAGCCTCAAGCTATCCCCCTGGGTAGAGTGCCATGGCATCACGCTCACAGCAACCTCCAACTCCTGGGCTCAAGCAAGTCTCCTGCCTCAGCCTCCCAAGTAGCTGGGACTACAGGTGCCCGCCACAACACCTGGCCATTTTTTGGTTGCAGCCGTCATTGTTGTTTGGCGGGCCTGGGCTGGGGATTCGAACCCGCCACCTTAGGTGTATGTGGCTGGCACCTTAGCCGCTTGAGCCACAGGCGCTGAGCCTAGTCGTGAACTTCTGAGCTCAAGCAACATACCTGCCTCGGCCTCCCAGAGTGCTAAGATTATAGGCATGAGCTGTTAGTGTTAAGATTATAGTCATGCGCTTCCAGAGTGCTAAGATTATAGTCATGTGCTTCCAGAGTGCTAAGATTATAGGCATGAACTGTACCTGGCCATGCACAAAATTATTTAAAAATACTCTATAATGGCTTGGCACCCATAGCTCAGTCGTTAGGGCACCAGCCACATACATCAGGGCTGGGGGATTCTAACCCAGCCCAGGCCTGCTAAACAACACTGACAACTACAACAAAATAATAGCCAGGCATTGTGGCCAGTACCTATAGTCCCAGCTACTTGGGAGGCTGAGGCGAGAGAATCACTTAAGCCCAAGAGTTAGAAGTTGCTGTGAGCTGTGACACCATAGCACTCCGCCAAGGGCAACACAGTGAGACTTTGTCTAAAAAAAAAAAAAAAAAACTCTATAAAATTACCTTTAGGCTGTGTGTACCCATATAAGGTGCTATGAAACATAAATTTCCTGGATAGACTTGGGTCACATCCCCAAGATATCTAACTTGATATATGCAAACTTTCGAAAAATACAAAAAATTGTGAAATCCCCCAAAATCTGAAGCAGTTTTAATCCTAAGCATTTCAGATAAGGGATATTCAATCTGTAGTAATAAGAAGCCCAGAGGAGGAGAGAATTTCTGTCCCAAGCTTTCTTAGATTTCATAAGGTTGGTTTACATATATATATGCTGATATATGATAATATGATAGAGGAAATTAGTTCTCTGGCACTTTGTACCTCATGAAATGGAGACAAATTACCTTTTTTTTCTTTTTCGGGAGGATAAAATAAACATTCTCATGACCAGTCCATGTCTCTATAATTAGAGAGTAATCAAGTGCCTTTGGCTAGATTCTGATACTAAGGTAGAAAAGACACTGGATTCTTTCTTTGATTCTAGGTGGACAATCGACCAGATAGCTTTGGGGACTCCCGGGAGAAGATTGTGGCATTTGGCTTTGATTACTGCTACTGGTCGGTGAACCCAGAGGACCCCCAGTATGCATCTCAGGATGTGGTAATGTCATTTATCATTTTAATTTCACTCTCCTCAGTTCTTTTTTTAAAAAATTATTTAAAATGTGTATTATAAAGATACTACTGAAGGTTGTTATGGCATAACTGCGCAGATTGGAAGTACGATAATTGGTACTTTGATTTTTTTTTCTATTT
>NW_003852445.1:9385719-9386780 GCF_000181295.1 Otolemur garnettii
GTTTGAACTGGCCACCCTTGGTATATGGGGCCAGCACCCTACCCACTGAGCCACAGGTGCTGCCCTTTTTTCAAATGTTAGCCATTCATCTATCTTCCTCTAAGAAGGTTCTGTCCATGTCTCTTGCCCAGTGATTGATGTGATTGTTGCTATTTTTTTTTTTTGGTTCATTAATTTGAGTTCTCTGTATATTATAGTTACCAGTCCTTTGTCAGATTTATACCATGCAAATATCTTTTCCCATTCTGAAGGTTGTCTTTTTGCTTTACTCGTGTCCTCAACTGTGCAGAAGCTTTTCAGCTTAAGTCCCTTTTATTTTTGTTGTTGTTATGATTGCCACTGAAGTCTTCCTCATAAAATCTTTCCCCAATCTGACATCCTCATGAGTTTTTCCCACACTTTCTTCTAGGATTTTTATCATTTCATGTCTTATATTTAAACCTTTGATCCATCTTGACTCAATTTTGTGAGTGGTAAAAAGTGTGGGTCCAACTTCATTCTTTTATATGTGGTTATCCAGTTCTCTCAGTACCATTTTTTTGGTGGGCTTCTTTTCCCACTGTATGATTTTCTTTGGTTTATCAAAGATCAGATGGAAATAAGAGACTGGTTTCATCTCTTGGCTTTCTATTCTGTTTCATATGTCTGTGAATCTATTTTGATCACTGTTGACTTGCAATAATAACTTGAAGTCTGATAGAGTGATGCCTCCAGCTTTGTTTTTATTACTGAGACTTGCCTTGGCTAGGGTTTTTTTCTGGTTCCATACAAAAGGAAGTACTATTTTTTCTAGTTCTTCAAAGTATGATGTTGGTATTTTAATGGGGATTGCATTGACTCTGTAGATTGCTTTGAGTAGACTAGACATTTCAACAATGTTGATTCTTCCCAGACAAGAGCATGATATCTTCTTCCATTTATTAATGTTTTTCTGCTATTTCTTTTCTTAGTTTCATAATTCTCTTTATAGAGGTCCTTCACCTCTTTTGTTAGGTGAAGAGGTATTTCATTTTCTTTGAAGCTACTGTGAAGGGAATTGTGTCTTTTTTTTTTTTTTTTTT
>NW_003852445.1:9388275-9407263 GCF_000181295.1 Otolemur garnettii
CCCAGGGGGACAGCTTGAGGCTCTGTCTCAAAAAAAAAAAAAAAAGAAAGAAAGAAATGTGCCACCTATGCCTATTTTCTTAAGTGTTCTTGTTAGAAAAGGATACTGAATTTTATCAAATGTTTTTTCTGCATTTATTGCAGAGGATCATATGGTCTTTGTGTTTGCTTCTATTGATATGGTGAATTACATTTATGGATTTATGCATGTTAACCCAGCTTTGTACCCCTGGGATGAAGTCTACTTGATCGTAATGTATAATTTTTTCAGTGAGTAGCTGCAATCTATTAGCCAAGATTTTATTGGGCATTTTTGCAATATTCATTAGTGAAATTGGTCTGTAGCTCTCCTTTTTAGTTAGGTCCTTTCCTGGTTTTGAAATCAAGGTGATGTGTGATTCACAGAACATGTTGGGAAAGATTTCTTCCTCCTTAGTGTTTTGGGATCGGTCCTGCAGTACAGCTACAAGGTGTGAAGCCATCTAGTCCAGGGCTTTTTATGTTGGAAGCTTTTTTATTATTTCTTCAATCTCAGTGCTTGATATTGGTCTGTTCAAAAGATCTGTTTTAAGATCTAGAGAGATAGTGTGATTTCAGGTATTGGTCTATTTCCTCCACATTTCTGGGCATAAGAATTTTTTATAGTAGTCAGAAATAATCTCTTATATCTCTGTGGTATCAATCGTTATTTCCCCCTTTTCATTTCTTATTGAGCTTATTAAAGATTTTACTTTTCTGGCTCGGCACCTGTAGCTCAAGAGACTAAGGCACCCCCAGAGCTTGGTGGGTTAGATTCTGGCCCAGACCTGCTAAACAATGACAACTACAACCAAAAAAACAGCTAGGCGTTGTGGCGGGTGCCTGTAGTCCCAGTTACTCAGGAGGCTGAGGCAAGAGAATCGCTTGAGCCTATGAGTTGGAGGTTGCTGTGAGCTGTGACGCCACAGCACTATACCCAGGGCAATAGCTTGAGGCTCTGTCTCAAAAAAAAAAATTAAATAAAATGTTACTTTTCTATTTCTGGCTAATCTGGCCAATGTTTCGTTGATTTTATTTATCTTTTCAAAGAACCAAGTTTTTGTTTCATCAATTTTCTGAATGATTGTTTTGTTTTTAGTTTCTTTTATTGCTGATTTAATTTTGGTTATCGCCAGGTTTGCAATTGGATTGCTCTTACTTGTCCATTTATTGAAGATAATTCATTAGGTTATCGATGTGCTCTCTTTCTGTTTTTCTGATGTAGGCATCTAATGCAATGCATTTCCCTCTTAGGACTGCTTTTGCAGGGCCCCACAAGTTTGGATAGCTTGTGTCTTCATTGTTGTTATGCTCAAGAAAGTTAACGATTTCCTCCTTTATCTCCTCCGTGACCCAACTGTCATTCAGCATAAAGTTGTTCAGGTTCCATGCTTTTGTGTGGGTATGAAAATTTTCATTGGAGTTGAGTTCCACCTTTATTGCCTTATGGTCTGAAAAGATACAAGGTGTAATCTCAATTCTTTTGATTTTGTTGAGGTTTCATTTGTGTCCTAGGATATGATCTATTTTTGGAGATCGTTCCATGGGCTGGTGCGAAGAACATATATATATTCTTTAGGTTTGGGATAGGGTCAAGTTTAAGTCCCTTGTATCTTTATTTAGTTTCTGTTGAGAGGATCTGTTCAGTTCTGTAAGAGGGGTGTTAAAGTCCCTAGCTAGTATAGGATTATAGCAGTGGTTCTCAACCTTCCTAATGCCACAGTGTATTTTCATTGTTAAAAAGGGGTCTCGACCTACAGGATGAGAACTGCTGTGTTATAGGATGTTATATTGCTCAGACCAATTAAAGTAGTCTGTTTCATAAATCTTATGTCGCTTGCATAAATATTTAGAATTGAAATGTCCTCTTTTTGTATTGTTCCTGTGATCAGTATGAAGTGACCAGTACTTTAATCTTTAAGAAAATTTCAGTACAATTGACAGGTTTTCAAAAGGAAGAAACTTCAGAGCCAGGCACAGTGGTGTACACCTGTAGTCCCAGTTACTTGGGGGGGGCTGAGGTGGGAGAATTGCTTGAAGTCAGGAGTTTGAGACCAGCCTTGTTAACATAGACCCACTCTGTACAAAAAATAAGAAAAATTCGCTGGATGTGGGATGTGGGTGGTATGCGCCTATAGTCCTAGCTACTCAGGAGGCTAGAGAAGGAGGATTGCGTGAACCCATGAATTCAAGGTTGCAGTGAGCTATGATCACACTACAGCATTGCAGCCTCAATGACAGAGCAAGACCCTGTCTCTTAAAAACAAACAGAAAAAACCTCATTAAGAAACTTTCAATATATCACAAAACCAATGACCTTTTCAAGTAGCCATTTCTATGGTAGCGTTAAAAAAGAAACTTATTTCGGTGGCACCTGTGGCTCAAAGGAATAGGGTGCCAGCCCCTTATGCCGGAGGTGGCAGGTTCAAACTCAGCCCTGGCCAAAAACTGCAAAAAAAAAAAAAAAGAAAGAAAGAAAGAAACTTATTTCAAATGCAGTAATGTCATGTGTTTCCTCAGTTCTTCATAACTGGATAATTGTTATTTTTAATTTTTTTTTATAACTGGATTATAATTATTATTATTATTTAAGACAGAGTCTCATTATGTTGCCCTGGGTAGAGTGCTGTAGGATCACAGCTCGCAGCAACCTCAAACTCTCGGTCTTAAGCGATTCTCTTGCCTACGCCTCCCAAGTAGCTGAGACTACAGGCGCCCGCCATAATGCCTGGCTATTTTTCTGTTGTTGTTGTCATTGTTGTTTAGCCAGCCTGGGCCAGGTTCAAACCCTCCAGTCCTGATGTTAGGCACCCTAACCACTGTGCTATGGGTGCCAAGCCTGTAACTCGATAATTATTGAAAAATTAACACGAAATCTAGGCCCTAACTGCTTCATACTTCAGATATACTGGTCTGAAACTTAGGATGTTTTGGTTTGAGAAATGGTAGTGAGAGTATTAGTTCCAGAAAAACAAAAGACATAGAAGAAGACAGCTTGCTCAGGGCATGGAAGTTTGCTAGGGTCCATTTAGGCTTGGGCCCCAGCATGACTCAGATGGGTGTAAGTTAGTCCTGGTAGTTTTCTGCTCCTGCATTAGGTAAATGACCTTATACTGTATGTAGCTCAAGGGCCTAAGAATTCTAGAGGATAGTATCTTCTATGAGCCTTAAGCTTATGCCTGTTCTCTTAGGCAGAGTGTGAAAGGGCTAGACAGCTAGTCTGTGGGTCTGCAAGGTATATAGGGGGCAGATTCTATTGATCAGCTGACTAAGGACTGAGAGGACCAGCCAAGGCCACCCTTACTATGTCTCATAGTTCTGCTTTGCTCTCTCAAGTGTCCAAGGCAGCAGGAGGTATGGCCAGTGAGTCTAAAAGACTTGGATGTTTCTGTGAAGCAGCCTAACTATGTTAGCTTGAGCACTAGTGAAGGCACTCGGTCCCCATGGTGGCCAGCAAGCCTTGCCATTCATTTCTGTGACCAAAGACATTATCATTCATCCCAGCAGCCACTGGAGTACTCTGTGAAAGTCCTCCCTAAAATCAGAAAAACTACTTATTTGGCTTTTCATGGTTCAGTATCATCATACTTATGTATGAAAGAAAAGAATACTGTGGAACTGTGTCCTTAGGAAATACCACTGGAAATTGAAATTTTTTTCTGGGGGAGACCAGGGTAGTCATTGCCTTTCAGTCTATATGCCTTTGAATAAAAAGTCAAAGTATGTTTTCTGCCAAATATTTTAGTTTTGGTGAAACTTTTAATAATCATGCCAGAAGAACAGCATTATCAAGTGTGAGTGACTCAGAGGTGGCAGTGTTGATTTTCTGCTGATGCAGACTTCTGCAGATGATTGGATAGTTGAAAAGGAAGGAAGTGCAATTACTTCATTCTTCCCTTCTGAGGGTAACATGTCAAACCAAGACCCTAGACTCCTTTGAGTTTTGTTGTGTTGGTATAATATAAGCATCCCGCTTTTGTTGCCCCAGTGTGTTTGCTCTAAATCAGTGGTTCTCAACCTTCCTAATGGCTCCTAATGCCTCCTAATGCCGTGACCCTTTAATATAGTTCCTCATGTTGTAGTGACCCCCAACCATGAAATTATTTCTGTTGCTACTTCATAACTGTCATTTTGCTACTGTTATGAATCATAATGTAAATATCTAATATGCAGGATGTATTTTCATTGTTACAAAGGGGTTGCAGCCCACAGGTTGAGAACTGCTGCTCTACATCCTCAGCAGAAAAGGGCAGAGTGGACATTGGCTGTTCCCTACTGAGTTTCCACTGTCCTTTGTAATAGAAGGACACTGGCAGGTTCAGGGTTATCTTGTGGCCCTTGATTTTTATCTCAGCACTGAAGTGTGTATGAGGTATCTAGTCACTAGTATTTGTAGTTATTCCATGGAGATCCTGGAAAGTAACTGACTCTCAGTAACAGAGGGTGGGACAGTGGTCTTCTGTTTGCAGACAGAGTGAGCATCTGATAGTTGTTTCAGATCTTCCTGGCTGTGGCATTCCTGTGACTGTTTTGTACATAGAATGAACTATTTTGTATAACATTTAATATGCCAGTAATCTCACAGGAGACGTGTGTGTGTTAAGACAGGTAAACATATATATACACACACACACACACATATATATACACATATATATGTATATATATACATACATATGTACATATATACTTATATATACATATATTTTTTATATATATTATCAGATGGTGCCAAAAAATGTTGTACATTTTAAGAAGCGAGAAAACTGTATTAAAATTGTAATACTCAGCTCAGCTCCTATAGCTCAGTGAGTAGGGTGCCGCCACATACACCAAAGCTGGCAGGTTTGAGCCCGGTCCTGGCCTGCTCTACAACAATGACAACTGCAACCAAAAAATAGCCAGGTGTTGTGGTGGGTGCCTGTAGTCCCAGCTACTCAGAATGCTGAAGCAAGAGAGTTGCTTAAGCCCAAGAGTTTGAGCTTGCTGTAAGCTATAATGTCACGGCACTCTACTGAGGGCAACATAGTGAGACTCTGTTTCCAAAAAAAAAAAAATTGTAATACTCAATATATACTGATAATAGCAGATGTATACGAGTCATGTTTGACTTCTGGAATTATAAGAGGGGCTCAAAGTGGTTCCATCAGTGTCCAGACTCCTCTGACTACAGCACACTACTACATGAGCACCATTGACCAAAATGCCCACTTGTACCACTGCACAGGCCGTTTCTGTTTCTTTCTGAAGTACTGCCAGTGTAGCTAGTTTTCTGCAGTTCATCACAACCTTTAAGGTCCCCCATAGGTAGATGTCAGGGGGTGTTAAGTCAGGAGAACGTGAAGGAAGCTCAGCCACACCTCTTCATCCTATTCCTTGTGAACATCACACACAGTACCATGGAGCTCAAGCTTATTACGAATGTGTGCAACTGTGAGGCTTGTTGGAGGTTCTTTTGCATACTCACGCCTCCACTGTGTACTTCCACAACCTTCTCGAAATTTCAAACGACACTTCAAATGGTCCTGAGCTTCTGCCATTTGCTTTGCACTGCCTATTGCATGGTGACACTAGCATTCATTTGATTAATGCCATCTTTGAGTGAACATCATATTAAGCATTGCTACCACCATTGGATTCAACTTTGAGAAGTTAATATATAGATAACATCTCTTTAAATGTATATAAGTTTAAATGTATACAGTTTTTGGCATCCCTGGTATATATATAAGGTTATTCTCAATGAGCTTGGGTATAGGTTTAATTGTGAGGCTCTTGTTTTACATTTATGTGACTTAATCGTATAAAAATAATCTAATGAAAGCCCAAAAGGCATAGAGGAGGGGAGTTAATAAATGTAACTCTTCTGTTGCCTGATTTAAAATCTAATGGAAAGATCAAATGAGACCCAGACAGGAAGCCTGTGCACAGAGATAAAACTAGTCTCCTGAGGTTTATTCCAGCTTGTTTATTAATGGTCTGAGTCCCTCATGGGTCCCAAGAGGAGTCAGGATACAAGGAGAAGGAAGGGAATCTCTGTCACAAGCTGGAGTAGGGCCAGAGGTCCCAGAGTGGTGGCAGGACTCATATCCACATGATTCAGTCAGAGGACTTCACTGCTCTAACACATAAATTGGAGCCCAGACTTAACCCGAAGTACTATCGCTCTCAGGCTACCAGAGGTAGGAGAGGCAGAACCCATTAAATCTTTGGACTTGGGGTGAGAAAGAATTTGGATGTAATCCAGTTTATCCTCGCCACAACATTTGTGATATTTGGAGGGGAAAGATTGGTCTTATTAAAGTATAATTTAGATAACAATAAAATTCAGCTTTTTAGTGTATAGTTCTGTGTTAGCACATACATACAGGTGTGTCTCTGATACCACAATCAATAATATAAAATCTATCATCCTCAAAATTCCTTTATGTCCCTTTACAGTCTATCTCCCTTACCTCCAGCCCCTGGCAATTGTTAATCTGTTTTCTCTTCCTATAGTATGTTCCATTATAATGTCTTATAAATGGAATCATGTAGTATGTTACGTATAAGTCTAGCTTCTCTGAATTAGCGTGACATTTTTGAGATTCACCTTTTTCTTCCTTGAGACAGTCTCACTCCGTGCCCTGGGTAGACTGCCTTAGCATGATAGCTCACAGCAACCTTAAACTCTTGAGCTCAAGTAATCGCCTTGCCTCAGTCTCCCACATAGTGGGACTACACATGCCCACCACAATACCCCACTATATTTTTCTATTTTTAGTAGAGATGGGGTCTCATTCTTGCTCAGGCTGGTCTCTAACTCCTGAGCTAAAGTGATCTACCTGGCTAGACCTCCCAGAGTGCTAGGATTATATCTGTGAGCCACCGTGCCCTGCCTGCAATTGATCTTTGATATGTGGTGTATCACATCATCTTCTGACCTTGACTCATGCTTGTTAAAATCATCTGCTCTCCCAAAAGGAATCTCATGGCTTTGAAAGCACTGATTCTAACTGGAAAGGGTAAGAGACCAAGTCCCCAGAGGACAGTGTCTGTTTCATCTCTAGGTCTCTTCTTGGTGTGAAGGAAGGCCTGCCTTCACTCAGAAATGTAGCACTGATTTTGATATCCAAATATCTAAATTTCCCTCAGTTTGAATCTTGAAGGAATGGATATTGAAGGAATATCCAAATATCTGGCCGCAGGGGGATTTGGAGCAACATTATACAAAGACTTTCATAGATAACTGCTGAAAGAATGTTGCCTGTTCAGTGCTGGTGCTGCCCCTTTGTAGTCTCCTAGTATGCTAGAGTGTGAAGGGAACTTGGTAGTCATGTAGGCCAGTTTCTCAGCCTCAGCACTACTGACATTTAGACTATAATTCGTGGTTGTGGAGGGCAGGGTTGTTCTGTGCATTGTAGAATGTCCAGCAGCATTCCTGACCTCCACCCACTAGATGCCCATAGCAATCCCTTATTTGTGACTATTAAAAATGTCTCCAAGGCTAGGCATGGTGGCTCATGCCTGTAATTCTAGCACTTTGAGAAGCCGAGGCAAGATGATCCCATGAAGCCAGGAGTTCCAGACCAACCTAAGCAAGAGCAACACCCCATCAGTGTGAAAAATAGAAAAATTAGTTGAATGTGGTGGCAAGTGCCTGTAGTCCCAGCTTCTCAGGAAAATTGCTTGAGCCCAGATGTTTGAGGTTGCAGTGAGCTATGATGATGCCATTGCCCTCTAGCCTGGACAACAGAGTGAGACTCTGTCTCAAAAACAAAGAAACAAACCAACAAACCAACAAAAGTCTCCAGATAATGCCTGATAATTTAGGACAACTTCTCATGTTGCAGATATAGCCACATAACTTCTACGGGCTTATGTAAACAATTAATGCTCAAACAGGACTGGATTCAAGCTTTCTTGTGGTGGTCTTTTCTTTGCAGTGTATCTTTCTTTCTTTTTAAATATTTATTTTACAACCTCAAAGGATAGGTTCAAGGTTAAAATTCCTTAATACTTTGGGGCTTCCTGGTCCTTAGTGGTAACATAATTGAGTAAATAGATCAGGTGTCAATAACTATGGACCACTAGGGGACAAATTGTCTACTTCAAGTTCTATTGAGAGGCATCTTTATTTGTTAAATGCCTATTGACAACCAGATACAATTATAAATATTTACCACTTTACTTAATTTCTTTTTATTATTAGTCATATTATTGGTATTTTGAGATGAGGCCTCACTCTGTTACTTAAGCAAGAGTACAGTTATAAATATTTACCACTTTATTTAATTTCTTTTTATTATTAGTAATAGTATTGGTATTTTGAGATGAGGCCTCACTCTGTTACCTAAGCTAGAGCACAATTATAAATATTTACCAGTTTATTTAATTTCTTTTTATTATTAGTAATAGTATTTTGAGATGAGGCCTCACTCTGTTACCTAAGCTAGAGCACAGTGGCACCATCATAGCTCACTGCAGCCTCAAACTCCTGGGCTTGAGCAACCAACCCTCCTACCTCAGCCTCTGGAGTAGCTGGAACCGCAGGTGTGTACCACTACACTTGGCTATTTTTTTTTTCTTTTTCATTTTTTTAGAGACAGGTTCTCACTGTTTGCTCAGGCCACTCTTGAACTCCTAGATTCAAGCAATCCTCTGCCTCAGCCTCTTGAGTCTGTGATTACAGGTGTGAGCCACCACGCCCAGCCAAAATCTATATTATTTACCCCATTGTATAAATAAGGAAACTGAGCTGGAGAAAGGTTATAAGACTTGGCCCAATTAGCCAGTAAGTGATGGAGCAATGAGTCAAATCCAAGACTGTCAAACTCTAAATTATAAGTCATTTTCACTAAGCCTCTTTTACTCTCAAAGTTAAAAAAATTTAGTGTACAAGTGACCTGGTCTTTTCTTTTTTTATATACATATTGTGTGATTCAATTCCTTGAACATCCTAAAGGGTAGAGGATTTTTTCCCCATCTTTTGTAGTTGAAGAAATTGAGGCTTAGAGAGGTTATATGATCTGCAAAAGTCACACAGTAAGATGTGAATCTTGGATTTGAACACAGGATCATCTGAGTGCAAAGTTCATATTTATCACTGTGTTACAGCATAAATAGAGAAAAAGAAAGATATGGGAAAAGGAAGAGATGGAAAATTGGGGAGGGAGAAAGAGAAAAAAGACTATAATGAATAGGGGGCTGTAGGGGATGAAGCCACCTGTCTTGTCCATTACTCCTTGACCCTGGTGTCACCAGCTTCCCATTCTTAATGCAAGTCTCCAAGGCTGGGCATGGTGGCTCATTAAAGAAGTAAGTGCAATGCCTTGGGTCCCTGTTGTGATTACCATTTTCACAAGGCTCATACTTTGTTTCTAAGACTTTAACTATGTTTGGAAATCTCTCTTCGGAATCTGGTTATGATCCCTTCCGGGGCCAGCATGCTCTGCTTGGAAAACTGACTTCCCTTCCTTCCTGCTAGTGAGGAACATCTGCTGGGAGTCTCTGCTGAAGCCTATTGTGTTTGGGTGACTGTGTGTTTGTAAAACTTTCCATGAGGAGCATTAGCTCAGCTTTACCCACCAAGGACCATAAGTGGATGTTCAAAACAATCGCAGACTGAGTCAACAAAAAGCATGGCTAGGAACAAAAAGCTACCCAGCCCTTTGTGAAAAGCAAGTGCTCCTATTCTCCTGGGAATCTTTATTTTAAAATGGTCTGTTATGTGGCTGAAATACTTGTAGCATTTCCAGATAAAACATCATGTAAGGGAGTAGATTTTCTAGCCATAACCACCGAATCCAAAACTGAAAATATAGTAGTAGTAATAGGATTGTGCTTGTTGTTGTTTTAATATCTGCTTGGTCTCCACAATACATTGACCACCAGACAGTCCACAGGGTACATCACTGCCTACCCTCCAAGAGCCTGAAAGAGGGACACAGACAGAAATGTCACAGATTCTTTGGTGAATATTTTATCTCATTTTGGACTTAAGCTTGTGGATGTCAAGAATGTGGAGAGCATTCAGCGGGAAACCACAGATGCCCTCCAAATGATTAAAGGACTGGGATGTAGGAGCTAAGAGGAAAGCTGCTATTAGTATAGGATACCTCATGGGCATCCTATGTGTAATTATTTAATGAAGGAATGTTGATTCAGAGATGGAAAGACAAAGGTGATAATGCTCCTTTACAGAACATGAGGCATTTTACAGACCAGCTGGTCTTCATTTCTATAGGATAAAGTAGAAGATTTCAGTTAAATTACAGAAAATTGTATGTAATTAGGACAGGAAGAGTAGCATGCAGAATTTTTGAATCCTGACATGTGGCAGGTTTGTGTGCTTGAAGTGTTTGACTCTCGAAACCCAGAATGTTAATATTGGAAGAAATGTTAAAGACCATGTAAGACACTTATTTGGGTTTGTTTGTTTGTTTATTTATTTATTTTTTGAGACAGTGTCTTGCCGTGTCAGCCAGGCTGGAGTGCAGTGGTGTGATCATAGCTTACTACAACCTCAAACTCCTAGGCTCAAGGGATCCTCCTGCCTCAGCCTCCCAAATAACTGAGACTACTGGTATATGTCACCATGCCCAGCTAATTTTTCTTTTTCTTTCTTTTGAGACAGAGTCTCGCTTTGTCACCCTCGGCAGAGTGCCATCAAATCACAGCTCACAGCAACCTCCAACTCTTGGGCTTAAGTGATTCTCTTGCCTCAGCCTTCCAAGTAGCTGAGACTACAAGCACCCTCTACAATGCCCAGCTATTTTTGTTGCAGTTGCCACTACTGTTTTAGCTGGCCAAGGCCAGGTTCAAACCCACCATCCTTGGTATATGGGGCCGGCACCCTACCCACTGAGCCACAGGTGCCGACCCCCAGCTAATTTGTCTATGTTTTATAGAGATAGGTTCTTGCTATGTTGCTCAGGCTGGTCCTGAACTTCTGGCTTAGAGGGATCTTCCCAAAGAGGGATCTTGGCCTCCCAAAGTGCTAGGATTACGGTCATGAGTCACCTCACTAGGCCAAGGCACTTTATTTTATTTTATTTTATTTATTTATTTTGAGACAGTCTTACTTTGTTGCTTTTGGTAGAGTGCCATGATGTCATAGCTCAAAGCAGCCTCAAGCTCTTGGGCTCAAGTGATTCTCTTGCCTCAGCCTCCCAAGTAGCTGGGACTACAGACACCTGCCACAATGCCTGTCTATTTTTAGAGACAGAGTTTTGCGCTTGCTCAGGCTGGTCTCAAACCTGTGAGCTCAGACAATCCACCTGTCTCAGCCTCCCAGAGTGCTGGGATTACAGGTGTGAGGCACTTCGCCTGACCCAAAGACACTTATTTTAAAGTTGAAGACCTAAAGAGGCAAAATAACAGTTATAGAATTTTGTTTTATCTTGACCTTTCTGGAATTGCTCTTGATGTTGCAAAGAAATGTCTGTTGCTTATTTTAGTGGTAGGGCTGTGAGCTGCAACACGAAGGTCCCAGCAGGGCAGGTAAAATCTTCTTTAGCCCAGACCTATCCCTGGCTCCTTATCTTGACTGAGTATGGCATTTGAACTATTACCATCTAGTAGTATGGGTGAGTTTTGAGGGCCTGTTATTATGGGTTCTCTAATGACCAGGCTATGATTAGATGCTGCTGCCATAGAAGCAGAGATTTTTTTCTGGGAACCCTAATCTATTATACAATGAAGACAAGTGGTTTGCTGCCCCAGAAAGTAAATAGGGTGAGGTGAAGAGGAGGAGTATGACCCTCACTTCTTCTATGCCTCACTTTTCTTCTATCTCCTGAACCTGAGTGTAAATGAAGACTTTGGAGAGGGAGTAAAGAAGGCAGAAGGATCAGTGAAAGTGAGGAGGGACCTTGGAGGAGCAAGGGGAAAGGGAAACGTGAAGAACAAACTAAGGACAAGCGGAATTTGAGAGCTCACAGAGGGTCAGGTGCTGTTAGGATCATATCACTTTTTATAGTAGGTATTATTTCCACCTTAGGGATAGGAACAAGCTCAGATAAAAGGTGACACAACCAAGGGATGGAACCAGCACGCACACCCTTAACTGTGTGACTCCATTATCCGAGCTCACACATAGTATGACACAGAGCTCTATTTGTTCCCATATTTCCAGTGTTAAACATCTTAAATAATCAGTGGCTATTGGATTAATTATTTAATTATTAATGGTTTGATGGATGACTGACAAGATAGGACTCTGACTTCTTGAATCTTGCTGCCTGAGTTAGAGAACCATGGATGCCTGCCAGTTTCTCTGTGAATCCCCTTTCCCTCATGCAGGCATGTGCCAGGGGAGTTGGGAGCATGTGGGCGTCAAAGCAGTTTCTCATGAATATTTGCAGAGCTGTGTACATTCCATCACTAGGGCTATTTCTTTCCAACCAAGATGGAGACAGAAGCAGAAGGGAGAGAAGTTTATAAGAAAAGGCCTTTTTGTGCAATAGTTGGATGGGACTCTGCAGGCCTGAGGGGAGGAAGGGAAGTTACCATGAGTGTTTCATTTCAGCATGTTCCCTCTGCCAGTAGCACAGCTGCCTAACTCCATAAGCATGTCCATGAGCTGGATTTTAAAAAGAATAGGTCATTCTTTGGGCCTCATCTAAGTCATTTTTTTTCCCTCCCTAGAAACTTGATTGTAAATCTTTAAAGAGTAACTTTTGGACTCTTAGAAACAGGAACAGCTATCTCTAGAGTGAGTGGCATGATCATAGCGCACTTTAGATTTAAGCTCCTGAGCTCAAATTAGTCTAAAGACCTGTCATACTTAATGGTTGCTGCTGGTGCTAAATGCCTACACAAAATGAATAGTGGGGCTGGGCCTTGAGGCTCATGCCTGTAATCCTAGTTCTCTGGGAGGTTGAGGCTGGAGGATCACTTCAGCTCGGGTGTTCCAGACCAGCCTGAGCAACAGCAAGACCCTATCTTTACTAAAAATAGAAAAAGTTAACTGAGCCTATAAGGGGCTGAGGCAGGACCATCACTTGAGCCCAGAAATTTGAGGTTGCAGTGAGCTGTGATCATGTCATTGTACTCTAGACAGGGTGATGTAGTGAGACTTTTCTACAAAACAAAACAAACACATACAACTCCAAAAATTAACAGTGGAAGCTAGAGAAGTCTTAAAATGCAAAGGCTTGTTTGTATTTTTTCTACCTGTGAGCGAACAGTAATTCCTGGTAGTTGCTGGAGCTGTTAAGGTCTAGGTTTGAGAGGGAGGTTATCTGTAAGGAGGCATGCCCAAAGCTTGACTTTACCCAGGGCAAAAGAGTGAGATTCTGTCTCAAAAAAAAAATTGTCAGATAGGGTGCCGTAGCTCAGTGGGTAGGGCACTGGCCACATACACTGAGGCTGGTGAGTTCAAACCCGCCCAGGCCAATTAAAATAACAATGACAACTGCAACAACAACAAAAAAATAGCCAGGTGTTGTGGCAGGTGCCTGTAGTCCCAGCTACTTGGGAGACTGAGCAAGAGAATTGTTTAAGCCCAAGCGTTTGAAGTTGCTGTGAGCTGTGACACTACGGTACTCTACTGAGGGTGACATAGTGAGACTTTGTCTCAAAAAAAAGATTGTCAAAAAAGCAATATAAGCTAATTATAAAATATTCACACAATAAAGGAGAGTACAATATAAAAAGCAGAAGAGCCTTTCCCTTTTACACCTCCCATCCATCTCCTTGTCAGAGGTAAACACTGTCTACAATTTCCTTGGTATCCTTCTAAACATCATCTTTTTCTTACTTTTAAGAGTTAGCATATTAAGGAAATTCATTCATCTGTCATAGATGTTGCAATATTTTCCCTGTTTATACTTTTAATTCTTAGGGTTTTTTTGTTTTTATTTTTGAGACAGAGTCTCACTTTGTTGCCCTCAATAGAGTGCTGTGATGCCGGCAACCTCAAACTCTTGGACTTAAGTGATTCTCTTGCCTCAGCCTCTCAAGTAGCTAGGACTATAGGCACCACCACAACACCCAGCTTTTTGTTGTTGTTATGGTTGTGGTTGTCATTGTTGTTTAGCAAACCTAGGCCAGTTTGAACCTGCCAGCCCTGGTGTACATGGCTGGCGCCCCAACCACCAAACACGAATGCCAAGCCTAAAAGCTAATAGTTCTTGAGGGAGACAGATACATAAAGAGATATTTACTTCATTGTGTGGTAAATATTACAATACATTTTTTAACCAAGTGTTGGAAGAAAATTTAAGAGGAATATTGTTTTTTGTTTTTTGTTTTTTTTTAGGGGAGGAAATCTAGCTCAAGGTTTCTTTATTTAGGGTTAAATAGAATTTAAATCTATAGATTCTATTCCAAAGGTGTAGGGGGGACATTTTTTCTTAAAACGTGAAAGTAGTGTTTCACACATAGAGATGTAACCTCACAACTTGGTGAGTCTCCAAAAAGATGAAAGACTTCTCAAAGCATCTCATGAGTCATTCACTAATCCTAACTCGGAACTAACCTCCTGGGTTTCACTCTGGATATCATTTGATACTACATTAAATAGGTGTATGAATCATTTGGTTGTGCTGGCTGTTTTAGCCTGTTAACTTGATGTGTGATCATTATAGAGGGGGCTGGGTCCAGAGGTTTAAACTTCAGCAAAAACATCTCTTCTTTGAGTAGGAAAAGCAGAGTTAACAGTTTATTTTTCAAGTGTGAGGCAGAGGAACATGAGCTATTTATAGACCCACTTCCCCCTACAGGCTGAATACAATAGAAGCCTGAAATCAAATGGTGACCAGATGTGGCCAGGCAATCCCCCCTCTGGATTTTGAAGCTGTAAAAGGCAGAGCCTCTGGGGAGTTGGTCTGGGGGGATGGGCAGAAGAGATGCACTCAGGCCCATGAAATCATCCTCTGGACACAAATAGCCCCTTAACCCGCGGTCCTCAGGATTGGTGGAAGATTCTGGAAACTCATTTTTCTTGCTCTCTACCTAGAAGAGGGGAATTATTCCTCTATCGATAATTTTATTACTCAGCTCTTGTCTCTTTAGGCATTTAGACAAAAAAGATTGTCAAAAAAGCAATATAAGCTAATTATAAAATATTCACACAATAAAGGAGAGTACAATATAAAAAGCAGAAGAGCCTTTCCCTTTTACACCTCCCATCCATCTCCTTGTCAGAGGTAAACACTGTCTACAATTTCCTTGGTATCCTTCTAAACATCATCTTTTTCTTACTTTTAAGAGTTAGCATATTAAGGAAATTCATTCATCTGTCATAGATGTTGCAATATTTTCCCTGTTTATACTTTTAATGCTTTAATGCTAAACTTTTAAAATGCTTTGTGGGTATATGTGTTGAACTGATGCAGGAGAAAAGTTAATACAGGATGCCATTGGGAGAGATAGTTCAGCTGAGATGAGATCCGACAGGAATGGAAACCGTGATTGCTTTTCTTTCTTTTACTATTCCTCCCCTATTAGACTAATTTCATCTTGTTCATGGTGGTGAGCTGGTGGTGTTTAAAGCAAACATGTAGGGGTTTCTGGCTAGTAATGTTTATCTTTTTCTCCCACATCAGAGATTTAAAAAAATAGAAACAATTTCCTCCTTCCATAAGCATCTGGAAACATTCCCATGGAGTTTAGAGATTCAATTTCAGGGTCTGGAAAAGTTATACTCCCTTTTGGAAAATGTTCTCTCAACTACCTTGCTTCCATAGGAAGGAAAAAGAAAGTCGGTGCTGAGAAGCTGCCCCGTTTCAGGTACTAAACGGAGTGCTTGTGTTACTGAATTCACTCTTCACAATAACCCTGTACAGTGGGTTGTTATCGTCTCTGTTTTACAGAGGTGAATACTGAGTTTCAAGGAGGTTAGGTAACTTGTCCACTGTCATACACTGAAGTGGCAGAGCCCAGATTTAAACCCAAGACTGCTTCTCCAAAGCCCTTCTTCTTTCTACTGTGTTATCTGCTGTATCAACTCACCCCTTCTCCTGACTATGTGCTTGCTTCTAATATTTGAAATATGATGTGAATTAGCTGAAAATATTGCACTGTTTATCTTGAGTTTACTGTAGAAAAGGACTAAGTGTCATGAATGAGGAACGTGTGTTTTCAAGGAGTTTTTATAGACTCCTTGCTTTGAGAAGGGGAGACCACTGCCTGTTTTTAGTTTTGTATCCAGAGCAAGTGCTGGTACACAAGTGAAGTCAAGGTGCTTTCTTCTGAACCCCCTGAATGGTCCTCATTGACCAAGCTACTCCCTGAGACACAAAAAAAATAGGTTGCATGATATAGCAAAGGGATGCTTCATTTCACCCATTCCGACTCAGGGGCCCGGTTTTGAAGTGTACCTTAAAAGTGGTGAAATGGCCAGGTACAGTACCTCATGCCTATAATCCCAGCCCTCTGGGAGGCTGAGCTGGGTGGATTGCTTGAGCTCAGGAGTTTGAGACCCTGAGAATCCGTCTCTAAAAATAGCCAGGTGGGTGGCGCCTGTGGCTCAGTGAGTAGAGCACCGGCTCTATATACCAAGGATGGTGGATTTGAACCCGGCCCTGGCCAAACTGCAACCAAAAAAATAGCCAGGCATTGTGACGAGTGCCTGTAGTCCCAGCTACTCTGGAGGCTGAGGCAAGAGAATCACCTAAACCCAGGAGTTGGAGGTTGCTGTGAGCTGTGACACCACAGCCCTCTACCAAGGGTGATAAAGTGAGACTCTGTCTCTAAAGATAAAATAAATAGGCTCGGCACCTATGGCTCAAGTGGCTAGGGCGCCAGCTACATACACCTGAGCTGGCAGGTTCCAATCCAGCCTGGGCCTACCAAACAACAATGACAGCTGCAATCAAAAAAAATAGCTGGTTGGGCGGTGCCTGTGCCTCAAAAGGGTAGGGCGCTGGCCCCATATGCTAGAAGTGGTGGGTTCAAACCCAGCCTCAGCCAAAAAAAAATAGCTGGGCGTTGTGGCAGGCGCCTGTAATCACAGCTACTAGGGAGGCAGAGGCAGGAGAATTGCTTGAGCCCAGGAGTTGGAGGTTGCTGTGAGCTGTGATTCCACCGCATTCTACCCAGGGTGACAGCTTGAGGCTCTGTCTCAAAAAAATAAATAAATAAAATGAAATAAAATAAATAAAAATAGCCAGGTGTTATGGCAAGAGCCTATAGTCCCAGCAACTTGAGGCAAGGATCATTTGAGCCCAAGAGTTTAAGGTTGCTGTGAGCTATGATGCCATCGCACTCTACCCAGGGGAACAGAGTGAGACTCTGTTTCAAAAAAAAAAGAAAGAAAGGTGGTGAAATGCAGGCCAGGCACAGTGGCTCACACCTATAATCCTAACACTCTGAGAGGCCGAGGTAGATGGATTGCTTGAACTCAGGAGTGACACCAGCCTGAGTAAGAGTGAGAACCTGTCTCTACTGAAAAAAGAAAAATCAGTTGGGTGCAGTGGCAGGTAGTCCTAGCTACCAAAGAGGCTGAGGCAGGAGGATCCCCTGAGCCCAGGAGTTGAGGTTGCAGTGAGCTATGATGATGCCACGGCACTTTAACCTGGGCAACAAAGTGAGACCTTGTCTCAGTTAAAAAAACAAAAGGTGGTGAAATGTAACCAGAGGTGCCCCTGGAGGAGTCTGGGATCTGTGTACCCACCTTGTAGCCATTGTGCTTTTTTTCCTTCCCAGCAAACCTGCATTTCTAGTACCTCTTTTTCTGAGCAGATTTTTTTTCCTGATCTGTTAAGTACATTGGGAAGTCTAGTTTCATATTAGGGAGAGAAAGAATGAATACAGAACTTTCAGACTGAATCTAAAAGAATCTTAATATATGTTTTTGATGACTTGGTGCCTGTAGCTCAAGTGGTGAAGGTGACAGCCACACACATTAGAGTTCGTGTGTTCGAAGCCAGCCTGGGCTCATCAAACAACAATGACAACTACAACCAAAAAATAGCCAGGCATTGTGATGGGTACCTATAATCTCAGCTACTTGGGATGTTGAAGCAAGAGAATCGCTTTAAGCCCAAGATTTGGAGGTTGCTGTCAGCTTGAGACTGTCTCAAAAAAAAAAAAAAAAAATATATATATATATATATATATGTTTTTGAATTAAATCCTATTTTCTAGGCTTATCTTAAATTCCACCTGCTTTAATTTCCAAGTATTTATTTTTTAACATGAATGGACCTCTGACTAGTAGAAGTATTTATACAGCAAAGAGGATGAATCTCTTAGGCATTTGTCAGCTCCATTAGGTTGTGTGGGGCTTATTTAACTACGCTTCACTGCAAATCATCCTCTTCCTGAGCAACTGTTCAGGTTTGTGTGTGTGTGTGTGTGTGTATTTTTTTTTTAGAGACAGAGTCTCACTTTGTTGCCCTCAGTAGAGTGCTGTGACGTCACAGCTCACAGCAACCTCCAGCTCTTGGGTTTAGGCGATTCTCTTGCCTCAGCCTCCGGGTGAGACTGGGACCACAGGTGCTCACCACAATGCTTGGCTATTTTTTTGTTGCAGTTTGGCCAGGGCCAGGTCTGAACCCACCACCCTCAGTATATGGGGCAGACCCCCTACTCACTAAGCCACAGGCGCCATCCCCAAGTATATTTCTTAGTGGTCAATGGCAGGTAATGATTGAGTTGAATGCTCACACCCCTTATGTCTATCTTTTTGTCTTTTGCATGCACTTTGGTAGGCAACTGAAACAACCTTGAGAAGCATCATTGTCCTGGGGATATTGGCTAAGGCTGGAGTCAGGCTTTGTTTACTTGGTTGAAGTCCCTTGATAGAAGGGGCTGAGGTGGATTAGTGCCCTGAGATGAGTGTGGTTGGGATTTCGTGACTCTGACATGCAGTACTTCCCCTCTGCAAGCTAGTCTTTAGGATTGGAGAGGGGAAGAGTGTCTTGAGAGAAGAAGGTACACTGCCAGTAGAATGCACGAGACAGATGCTGCTTACATCAACACAAAACTGGCTCGGCGCCTGTGGCTCAAGCGGCTAAGGTGCCAGCCACATACACCTAAGGTGG
>NW_003852445.1:9408121-9412080 GCF_000181295.1 Otolemur garnettii
CACAAACAATTGAAGCAGCTCTGTCCTCCTTGACTCCCTCTGAGAATGCTGCCTGACAGGACCCATTAAAAAGAGCTGGTAAAGAGCCTCCCTGAACACATTGACACATGTAGAAACGTGCCGTGTGGAAGATACTGACCTGGTGATGGTCTTCTTGGTCAAGGATCAAATATATGGAAATTAAAGCATCCAAGATTTGGGGGAAACCTAGAGAGCAGCGTAACTTAATTTTATCCAAGATGTATTTATTGTGAGTGTTTTGGATTCCGTCCAGATTACGTATTTATTTCTTCCTCTGTGCTGAGTGTGCACAGTGCGTGGGTGCCGTCGAGCAGCTTCAGCCTCAGAAGTGTGATAGTGATACTCTCTTTCTCCTTTAGGACTTCAGGGACTTGCCAGGATTTGCTTGTGACAGTTAGCCTGGGACTTCCCTGGATCTAGGGATCTAGCTCCTGAGACTGCCACTCCTTTGTATAATTTGCTGCTAAGCATAGTGGGGGGCGGGGAAGGGGAAGCTAAAAGCTGGAGAGGAAATGCTTGTCTTTTCTTCCTCCGCCATGGTGATGTCATGGTGATGTCATTCTGCTTGAGTAAGTGCGGTGGGGAGGAAGGTTTCTGAAGCACTCACAACATGACCCGAGCCCTCTCTGCAGCTTTGGCCTCTGTTCACAACCCTCATCTGGCTCAATCAATATGTTGTGAGCACACTTCTGCAGCACAAAATACTCTGTGGTCAAAAGATTCTTTAGCAGGCCTGCGTCATTATTTTGCTTGTGAGAAAACTGAATTCTTAAACTTTTACAGGAAATATTTAACATGTAGAAAAATGCATGTCACAAGTGTACAACACAATGAATTTTCACAAGCCAAGAATAGCCATGTAACCATTTCTTGATCTAGATTACCCAGGTAATCCAGAAATAGAACATTATAAGCATCTTAGAGGTCCTACTTGTGCTGTGTTAAAACACATTTTAACCAGTTTGATGAAAGTATTTCAAATTGTAAAACCAGCACATTGTACCCCATAATTCCATTAATGTACACAGCTACGATTTAAAACAAACAAACACATTTTAAAGTTCTTTTCTGAGGCCTCAAGGAGGCTCATGCCTGTAGTCCTAGAACTCTGGGAGGCTGAGGCAGGTTGATTGCCTGAGTTCATGAGTTCAAGACCAGCCTTAGCCAGAGTGAGACAGCCCCTCATCTCTAAAAATAGCCGGGCATTGTGGCATGTACCTGTAGTCCCAGCTATTTGGGAGGCTGAGGCAAGGAGATCACTTGAGCCCAAGAGTTTGAGGTTGCTGTGAGCTGTGATGCACAGTACTCTACTGAGGGCGCCAATGTGAGACTCTGTCTGAAAGAAAAAGAAAGGAAAAAAAAAAAAGAATAAAGTTCTTTTCTGGACTGGGCACAGTGGCACATACCTATAATCCTAGCACTTTGGTTGAGGCAGAGGATTGTTTGAGGCCAGGAATTCAAGACCAGCCTGGGTAATATAGTGAAATACTGTCTCTACAAAAAATTAAAAACTTAGCTGGGCATTGTGGTGCACATCTATAGTCCCAGTTATTCAGGCAGCTGAGACAGGAGGATCACCTGAGCCCAGGAGTTCAAGGCTCCAGTTAGCACCAATTATACCACTGTACTCTAGCTTGGGGGGAGGGGGCACATTAAGATCTTGTCACAAAAAATAAAAAGAGCCAGACTGAGCAAGAGTAAGACCCTATCTCTACTAAAAATAGAAAAAGTAGCCAATTATTGAGGTAGTTCCTGAAGTCCCAGCTACTTGAGAGGCTGAGGCAAGAGGATTGCTCAAGCTCAAGAGTTTGAGGTTGTTATGAGCTATGATGCCACAGCACTGTACCCAGGGCGACTGTCTAAAAAATAATAACAGTAAATAAATTAAAAAGAAAAAAATTTGCATGTTCTATTGTATTACAGTCTAGCATTATTAGCTATTATTTATATTAGGCAAAACAATTAGCAAGCTTCCTGGGGAGCCATAGTGTGTTTTGGTGTAGCTCCAAGCTTGACCATATGACCCACATAGGAAGAGAAGGAGAGTGAGCTGCCTGGCTTTGAATTTACTGAGCTCTATGGCTCTGGGCACTTTCTTCTTCTTTCTTTTTTTTTTTTTTTTGAGACAGAGTCTCACTTTGCTGCCCTTAGTAGAGTGCCCTGATGTAATAGCTCACAGCAACCTCAAACTCTTGGGCTCAAGTGATCCTCTTGCCTTAGCCTCCTGGGTAGCTGGGACTACTGGTACCCACCACAAGGCCCAGCTAGTTTTAGAGACAGGGTCTTGCTCTTGCTCAGGCTGGTCTCCAACTCCTGACCTCAAGCAATCCACCCTACTTGGCCTCCCGGAGTGCTGGGATATAGGCATGACCTGGCCTGGGCACCTTTCTTGACCTCTCTGTGATTCAGATGCTTCACCTGTAAAATGAAAACTATATTTTAACAAGTCCTGCAGGTGATTGAGGTACATGCCAAAATCTGAGAACCAGTAGTCTACAAAGTTTTCACTATTTGTAGATAGGTCAGAGCATAGTTATAATTTTTTTTTGTTTGTTTTTTAGAGAGACGGGTCTTGCTATATTGCTCGGGCTGCAGTGCAATGACCCAATCATGGCTCACTGTAACCTGGAATTCCTGGGCTTATGTGATCCTCTTGCCCCAGTCTCCCAAGTAACTGGGACTACAGGTGCATGCCACCACATCTGGCTAATTTCTAATTTTTTTGTAGAGATAGGATCTTGCTGTATTGCCCAGGCTAATTTTGAACTCCTGGCATCAAGTACTCCTTCCACCTTGGCCTCCCAAAGTTCTGGGATTAGAAGTGTGAGCCTCTGCACCTGGTTCATAGTTATAACTTAGGGAAGGATTGTTGTAAGTTGGAACACATCTGTCTTACATGAGCTGAATTCTTCATAGTATGGTATTCTTTAGTCTACAAAGCTTTCACAAGCCTTAGCTTCACCCTTTCTGTTTTAAAGCTGTTTTTCAGGTTAGCTTTTGCAGTAACAAAAGATTGAGATGAGAAGCTGTGTGAAAGTAATTTATTAGGACATATATGTGCCTGGGTAGGTGAGGTGGGGAAGTGGGACCAGTAAGAGAGGGAGGCCAAGCAAGGGTCCCTTGGAAGGTAACTTTTTCTCAACTCCACAGAGTGCCTTGCAGAGTGTAGAATTTTCCTGATCGATAATTCCTCATCTGAGTTTTCCTGCACCCATCATTGGTTAAGGCTGTCCCATAGCATGTTTTGGAATGGAAAGCACACCAGCAGCTTGGTTTTTTTAAGGGGATCTGAGTGTACAGGGGTGGAACATTGACAGCTTCTGCTACATCTAGAAGTCTGCATGTGGTATCTAAGCACTTGTGAAATACATACTAGTCCCAAAGTAGGGTGTGGTGACAACACTCTGTGTATCCTATCCCCAAATTTTGCAGGAGAGCCCTACTCCCCAAGCAGCTTCTGGTTGTGTCACATGGTCTGTTAACACTCAGCTTAGTTTCCTGTATTCTCTGCATCTACCGTTAATAATTGTGATCATTAAGAATTGATAGCACTCTGGGAGGCTGATGTCTTGAACTCCTGAGGTCAAGCATAGTCTGAGCGAGAGCTAGACCTTTTCTCTAAAATAGAAAAATTAGCCAGGCAATGTGGGTGGTGCCTACAGTCCCAGTTACTTGGAAGGCTGAGGCAGGAGGATCACTTGAACTTAGGTGCTTGAGTTTGCTGTGAGCTACTGTGATGCCACTGCACTCTAGCTGGGGTGACAGAGAAAACCCTGTAACTCAATCAATAAATCACATATACATGCATACATACCGATCACATGGCCCTACCTACCCCTGTGGGGCTGGAAAGTGAAATTCAATCACTTTTGGATTCCTGCAGAGCCCAGAGTATTGGCTGAGCAACATTAATAACTGCCACATAGCAATGGTTAAGC
>NW_003852445.1:9412298-9416104 GCF_000181295.1 Otolemur garnettii
GTTGCAGCCATCATTGTTGTTTGGTGGGCCCGGGCTAGATTCAAACCCACCACCTTAGGTGTATGTGGCTGGCGCCTTAGCCACTTGAGCCATAGGCGCCGAGCCGAGATTCTTATTCAAATACATTTCTGATTAAACTATTAGTCAGAAACTACTGTCACCTTTTTTAAAATTAAAATTTCAGGCCGGGCTCACTGGCTCTTGCCTATAATCCTAGCACTTTAGGAGGATGAGGCTAAGAAATAATATCTGATCATTGAATTTCTGGGGTATGACCCTCCAAAGCCCTTTTCCCTTCTGACATAATGACCAGCAACATTGGAGATAGATTTTTCTGTCATTTGGATCCTACAGAAGCTGCTGACCCTTACGTAGCATGAGCCAGAAATGAACTTTTATTTTTTTAAGTCACTATGCTTTTGGGGTTTGCTATAATAGCTTCACCTTTCCTGACTGATAGATCATTCAGTATTGAATGTATTGAATAGCTATAACTTTGAGACATTATCAATCATAGTAAAAAAAAATGAGTCAAAGTAATCTATACGTGTATTTTCATTTTATTTTCAATGATAAATTATTTTACTGTTTTGTTTTTTTTTTAAGACAGAGTCTCACTATGTCACCCTCAGTAGAGTGCCATAGTGTCACATCTTACAGCAACCTCACACTCTTGGGCTTAAGCAGTTCTCTTGCCTCAGCCTCCCAAATAGCTGGGACTATAGGTGCCCACCATGGTGCCCACCCCAATGCCTGGCTATTTTTGTTATTGTTGTAGTTGTCATTGTTTAGAAGGCCTATAATAAATAATAATAATAATAATAATAAAAAAGAAAGCCTGGGCCAGGTTCAAACCCTCTAGATCTTGTGTATGTGGCTGGCACCCTAACTACTGAGCTATGTGCACCAATTTTTTACTGTTGCTTCTAAGGATTGGAATGTTGATCATGTATGCAAGATTCTTTTTAGTCTTACATTGTTCCTTTTTCTCTTGGAATCCACAAATTCACTCTTACTTTTGAAGAAGTTGGCTCTGAAAAGCACTTTTGCCTTGTAGCAGGGCTTGGCAAGCTATTGTCTGTGGGCCAAAGTGGGTCACCACCTGTTTTAGTAAATAAAGTCTTTTTTTTTTTAATTTGAAGCACAGCCATGTCCTGTTTTATGTAGTATTTATGGATGCTTTTGTGTACTACAAAGGTGGAGTTGAGTAGTTATGACAGAGACCATATGGCCCACAAAGCTTAAAATATTTGCTATCTGGCTTTTATCTGGTTTTTTTTTTTTTTTTAGACAGAGTCTCACTATATTGCCCTGGGTTGCCCTCCCAGCAACCTCAGACTCTTGGGCTTAAGTGATTTTCTTGCCTCAACCTCCCAGGTAGCTGGGACTGCAGGTGCCCTCCACAACACCCAGCTTTTTTTTTTGTTGTAGTTGTCAATTGTTTAGCAGGCCTGGCCAGGTTCAAACCCGCCAGACTGGTATATATAGCTGGTTCCCTAACTACTGAGCTACAGGCACCAAGCTTGCTATCTGGCTTTTAATAGAAAAAGTTTACTAACCTATGCTTTATGAGATTCTTAATTATTGGGAATGGAAGGATTCCCAGATAATTTGTCTCAATTATTGCAGACATCCTTAATCTTGGGAAGTTCTACCTGATGGAATACAAGCCTTCTCCTGAATCTCTAAGGTCCTCTTATTTTATATTCTATCCTTTAGGCAGTGATACAGCTAAACCCTCTTGGATTCTGCCTTTGAATAGAAAAAGATTCCCACCGCCCTGATAATCATATCTTTTTTTTTTTTTATTTTTTTTTGAGACAAGGTCTTACTCTGTTGCTTAGACTAGAGTGCAGTGGCTTCACTATAGCTCACTGCAACCCCAAACCCGTAGGCTCAAGCAATCCTGCTGTCTCATCCTCCTGCGTAGTAGGACTACAGCATGTGCCCCCATACCTGGCTATTTCTATGTTTTGTAGAAACAGAGCTCTCACTATTGGAGGTGCTGATCTCGAACTCCTGGACTCAAGTGATCCTCTCACCAAAGTGCTAGGATTACAGTTGTGGCCACTGTGCCCAGTCCTATGTCATCTTCCATTTTGCCACCCTCATTGTCCTTGTCTAGCTAGCTGCTCATGGAGTTGCTGTTCAGTGTTTCTGCTTTGTGCTTGTTGCTGTTGTCTGTTAAACTTGCCATTGTGATAGAGTTTTTTCCAGGCTGCAAGGAAGAAAGGTATGACTAGGTTATCTCGTTCTGTGGATCATTAATGTAGGGCTATGTGGGGAAATAAGGAAACTGCAAACTGTCAGCAGTCACACAGCCAAGCCACGTGACATTAGGATATTATTCACTACTGCTCAGTATTCAGCAGTGACTGAAGGAGGTCAGTGGAGAGCTCCCTAGGAGAGTTGATTGTGTCATTTAACCCTTATTATTCCTTCTTATTCGGGTCACTTACTGGCTATCTCTCTTATGCTCTTGCTAACTATGCTTTTACATTGCAGGGGGGTCCAGTCCATGAGTGCCTGGAAAGCAGAGTCAAGTAGCAATCATGACAAATTATGATCAAGGAATCATTTGTGGGAATGGCAAGAACTTACATACAGTCTTCTGGACCCTACTCCATTAAAGCTATTTTTAATAATTTCTTACAGGATTCTAGCTAATAAATCCATCTTTTTGTCGAAGTGTTAAAGCTAGATATCCATCTGTCTGTCCCATGAATTCCAGAAAGTAGGACAGCCGCATATGGGACATGCCAGCTCTCACATGCCACTTGGACATGGGAACATTCTTTAGCACAGAAAGCACTGTGAGCAAGAGCAAAATCCTGTATAAACAAAGGGATGTCTCTTTGGTGGTCTCAAAGCTCAGTTTTTCTGGTTCCTTCAGGAACTAGGAGCTTATGCTGGGAACGTGAATTTATGTTTCCGTGTACCTTTGTGTGTGTGTGTGTAACCTGCATAAGTGAGTATGCACCTCTCTCAGCTCTATATAAGCTTTTGCTGCTGTTTGTTGTTTTTTTTTTCTTAAAAAAAAACCTTGGAAAGAGAAGCTTCAAAGGTAGGAACTAGCTAGGAGACAGAGAGAGATTTCCATTTTTGTCTTCCAAAAAAAGGTAATAAAAGAGCTACATTTAGCAGGGAGGGGATATTTTATAGTCTAGTATCAGAGAGACCCTAGACCAGGGGTTCTCAAACTTTTTAAACAGGGGGCCAGTTCACTGTCCCTCAGACCATGGGATGGCTGGACTACGGGCCCCTAAGCAGGACAGGCAGCGGTGGCAAAAACACCTTGCGGGCCAGATAAATGTCCTAGACAGGCCACATGTGGCCTGCAGGCCGTAGTTTGAGGACTCCAGACTTTCCTTCTTAGCACTCTAAGTGAAAGGTAGTGATTAGGAGTATTGTTATTTCCTAGATTCACAACTTACTGACTGTGATCATGATACTGGGCAAGTCTGTTCTATCTCTGTGTCTCACTTATCTATAAAATAGGGACAATAATGATCCTTACCTCAGAGTTGTTTGAAGGACCAGTTAGTAAATAAATGTAAAGTACTTAGAACAGATCTTAGCAGATAATAAATGCTATCTAAGTATTGTCTATTGTTATTATCATTGACTTATCTGATAGCAGAATCAAGAACTTGTCAGGCATACTATGTAGTACAGTTTCTCCAGTCATTTTTCATTCAAAATAATGTATCCCTTTGACTTGGATTCTCTGGTAATACATAGGTAATACTCCATCTTGGTAGTATGTGTATTTTTTTGATAGAGGAACTTTTTTTTTTTTTTTTTTT
>NW_003852445.1:9416806-9420042 GCF_000181295.1 Otolemur garnettii
CCAAGACGCCCTAACTTTTCTCAAGCAAGAAGCTAGTGGGGTCAGCTGGCGATTGGAGCCTAAAGGGTTCAGGGTAGACCTCAGGCTTTTTTGCATTTCTAATTGAAGAAGCTGGTACTGAACTCTATACCGACCTGGGGACTCTTTTGCAGTGCCCAGAGGTAAGGATTAGAATGCATGGATTCTCAAGAGATCTTAATTGGAGATGAGCAGAAACTTGACATTGGTCAATGAGTTAAAGAATTTATGTTGGCTGCACTGGATGGCTTACACCTGTAATCCTAGCACTCTAGGAAGCCGAGGAGGGTGGATCACCCTGAGCTCAGGAGTTTGAGACCAGCCTGAGCTAAAGTGAGACCCCATCTCTAAAAAAATAGCTGGGTGTTGTGACAGTTGCCTACAGTCCCAGCTACTCAGGAAGCTGAGGGAAGAGGATTGTTTGAGCCCCAGGAGTTTGAAGTTGCTGTGAGCTATGACACTATAGCACTCTAATGAGGGCAACAAAGTGAGACTCTGTCTCAAAGAAGGAAAGAAAGAATTTATATCCACACAAAAACTTACACTTGGATATTTATGACAGCTTTATTCATAATTGCCAAAACCTGGAAGTAACCAAGGTGTCCTTAAAAAGGTGAATGGTTAAACAACCTGGTACATTCATATAGTGGATTAATATCCAGTGATAAAAATAAGCTATTAAGCCATGAAAGACAGGGAGAAACCTTAAACCTTGAGTGCATATTGCTAAGTGAAAGAAGCCAATCTGGAAAGGCTGCCTATGGTATGATTCTAACTGTATGGCATTCTGGAAAAGACAAAACTATGGAGACAGTAAAAATGATCAGTGGTGGCCTAGGGTTCTGGGGAAGGGAGTAAGGGGTGAATAGAGCACAGAGGACTTTTAGGGAAGTGAAACTATTCTGTATGCTACAATGGTAGGTACATGTCATAATCCATTGTATATTTATATGTCAAAAGCCATAGAATATATAGCACAAGGTGTGAACTCTAATATGAGCTATGGACTTTAGTTAATAACAATGTATCAATATTGGCTCATCCATTGTGACCAATATACACAAAAATACATTGTTAATAATAGAGGAAACTGGGGGGCAGGGACGCTGAGGGTGTGTAGGGAACTCTTTCTGCTTGGTTTTTCTATAAACCTAAACTCAAAAAAGTCCATTAACTTAAAAAAGCCAATAGATTTTGGGAAAAATTTACAATGCATATAGCAGATTAAGGACTGCTGTTATAATATTACAAGAAGTTTTTCAAATGGACAAAAAGAAAGCAATCCAAGACAAAAGATGAAGGATACAAATAGGCACATCACAGGGCAAATCTGAGTAGCCAAAAAATGATGAGTTCAAACTCTTTGTTATTATAGTAACAAGATATGAGTTTATATCACTCAAGCTAAGAACAAGTAAAAAGTAATACTGATTGCTGCTGGGAATGTGTAGAAGAGGGTATTCTTATGCATTGCCAATGAAAATGTAAATTGTTACAGCCATCTGGCAATATTCATTAAAATAAATATTTTACCCCTGGATCTAGTAGTCTCATTCCTGAAACTTATTCTATAACAATAAAAACACAAGTTAGAAGGGATATACGGTCAAGGATTTTTTTTTTTTTTTTTTTTTTTTTTGGTAGAGATAGTCTCACTTTATCACCCTCGGTAGACTGCCGTGGCATCACACAGCTCATGGCAACCTCCAACTCCTGGGCTTAGATGATTCTCTTGCCTCAGCCTCCCAAGTAACTGGGACTCCCGGCACCCAGAACGCCCAGCTATTTTTTTTTGTTGCAGTTTGGCCAGGGCCAGGTTCGAACCCACCACCCTTGGTATATGGGGCTGTGCCCTACCCACTGAGCCATAGGCACTGCTTGGTCAAGGATGTTTATTGAAACATTGTTAGTGAGGTTCAGATAGTAGAAAGAAAGTTATTGCTCATTCTTAGGGGAATGGTTGAGTCAATTTTGGTATATTCACACCATGGAATATATTGCAGCCAACTTGGAATAATTTTCACAAGATGGTGTTGACTGAGAAAAAGTGTATGATACGCCATTTTTGAAAGAAGTAATCTAAACCCATAAATATGTGTTTGTGTGTTTACAATTTGAACATGAGAAAAACAAGAAAGGATGCCTGTTGTTAACATGTTACCTGGAAGTAGGGGTTAATGTAGGAAGAAGGAAGAGAGAAGTAAAGCATTCCCCTACAGCGTAATAATGCTATCTCAAGTATTTAATTAAATTAAATTAATTAATTTATTTTTTGAGACAGAGCCTCAAGCTGTTGCTTTGGGTAGAGTGTTGTGACATCACAGCTCACAGCAACCTCCAACTCCTGGGCTTAAGTGATTCTCTTGCCTCAGCCTCCCAAGTAGCTGGGACTATTAGTGCCTACCACAATGCCTGGCTATTTTTTGGTTGTAGTTGTCATTGTTGTTTGGCAGGCCTCAGCTGGATTTGAACCCGCCAGCTCTGGTGTATGGCTGGCACCTTACTTGCTTGAGCTATAGGCACCGAGCCATCAAGTATTTTATTTTATTTTATTTTATTTATTTTTTGAGACAGAGTTTCACTTTCTTGCCCCAGTAGATTGCCGTACCGTCATAGCTCACAACAACCTCAATCTCATGGGCTTAAGTGATTCTCTTGCCTCAGCCTCCCAAGTAGCTGGGACTACAGGTGTCTGCCACAGTGCCCAGCTATTTTTTTGTTGCAGTTGCCATTGTTGTTTAGATGGCCTGGGCTGGGTTTGAACCTGCCAGTTTGGGTGTATGTGGTTGGTGCCCGACCCAGGGAGCTGTGGGCACCACCAATCTCAAGTATTTTAAATTGCATTTGTGTAACTGTGGTTGTGTGTGTATGCATGAAAAAAGGAAGTTCCATATATAACTACTATATTTAACTTGTATGTTCATCATGAAATTTTCAAAATATTTACAAAATATTCTCTGTTGGTCACCTCTTTGTAAATTTTTGTAATGAATATTTTGTAAATAAAGGTACATTTAGCTTCCCATTTTCCCTATATATGGCAACCTTATGGATGATTTTTGAGATACTCTGTATTACAGCCTCGGACAACTAAGTTTGCAAACTCTTCCTAGAAAAAGTACTGTATACCTCATTGTTGAATATCACTACAGTCACCTTCAAAATACTCCCCTTGGGAAGCTATGCAGCCTAGTCCACCCTTCAAAGCATTTTTTTTT
>NW_003852445.1:9421059-9422074 GCF_000181295.1 Otolemur garnettii
TCACTTAAAAGTGCATAAAAGTTGGGGATGAGATTATAACTCTCTGCATGTATAATTGAAAAGGTTAGAAGAACAAAAAGACAAAAAATGATTTTTTAAAAATATGAATAGGATGAGATTTTATTACTTTTGGCCAAAGGCCATTACAAAAAATTAGTGAAAGTACTATTCAGGAATACTGAAAAGGAGACATAGTAAAGTTTCTTCTGGTGTAAAATAAAACAACAGGAAGTAAGGAAACTTTGAAGAACAATTGGAAATTGTTGGGTAATAGATTTAGTGTTCACCAGGTAAGATTTGCCTTTCCTGGGTCAGGCACAGTGGCTCATGCTGTAATCCCAGCACTCTTGAGAGGTTGAGAGCAGTGGCTTGCTTGAGCTCTGGAGTTTGAGACCAGCCAGAGCTGGTCTATTCTCTACTAAAAATAGAAAACCTAGTAGTCCCAGCTACTTGGGAGACTGAGGCAAGAGGATTTGAGCCCAAGAATTTGAGGTTGCTTGAACTATGATGATGCCATGGCACTCTACCCAGGCTGACAGAGTGAGAGTCTTTCTCAAAAGTAAATAAATAAACAAACAAATAAATATGATGAAAGATAATAAAACCCAAATCCTTAGCATGGCCTTGACATTTTTTTGTTGTTGTTGCAGTTTTTTTTTTTTTATATTTTTGGCCAGGGCTGGGTTTGAAACCACCACCTCCAGCATCTGGGGCCAGTGCCCTACCTCTTGAGCCACAGGTGCTGCCCATGCCCTGACACTTTAGTCTCATCTCCCAATGCACCTGATTTTCTAAATTTCCCCTGGAAGGACACACATTTTAATTACTCACAGCTTTATCAATGTTGTTCATGCTGCCTAGAAAATCAACTGCATCGTTAAAATCCAGCTCAGGCTCCAGACCTAGTACAGATGTCTCCTATTTAGCAAAATCTTTCCTGGTACTTCCACTAGCATTCTCTTCCTCCTTTATGTTCTGTTTAATATAAGGTGACCAGATTTTAACATTGGGAAAG
>NW_003852445.1:9422836-9430798 GCF_000181295.1 Otolemur garnettii
AAAAAAAAGATAGTATCTTCTTTTTTTCTTCTGTATCAACTCTTCACCCATTTCCACCTTACTCTGTACCCCAGGGGCTGACTTTCTGAACTAATCCGTGGTTCACTTGCCCTCTGTCTTGAGCTGGGGGTTGAACAAAGGAGAGCCCCAGGTGATCAGAAGAAGAGGTTTCCTCCTGTGGGACTGCCTTGGTCTGGCATCCCTGATTCAACGTCAAGCCTGTCTTAAGCTGGCTTTCTCTGCATAACTCTCTCTTTCTAGATTTTGGTGACTACTTCCTTCCCTTGTCCCTTTGGGCCCAGGGGTGGTGGATTTCCACTGTTATTGGTTCCAGATTACTGCGTTATCCTTTGCGGTTTCTTGTTCCCTCCCTTTGTAAGTGGTCTTTTTACTTAACTGATCTTGAATTATTCTAACTTGAGTATACTATCTGTTCTTGCTCAAACCCTGGTTGATACAGTGCCACAGCCTGTTTCTTGAACCTACAGAATGTGTTTCATTTTCTCTTCGTAGTTGTTAATTAAAAAAAAAAATTCCAGGTTTTTTTTATTTTCCTTTTTTACACAAAGCAAAGTAGAAGAAATAATACAGGATTTAAACTGCCAAAGTAGAATAATTAGTAGAACATGTATACACACACACAAAATGCATAGGAAGATGGGCTTATTTACAATGAGGAAACAAATGTAAAGTTAAGGTAGTTTTCACATGAAACGTTAAAAAAAAAATCAAACATATGCTACAATGGGTATTACCACTTATAGCAGTATTGAAATGGGAGATAATAACATGTAATAGGAACAGATATATAACAAGGTACAGATTTTACAGTATCAGTACAGTGCATTCACAAAACTATATTACAGCTAATCAGTTTAAGACTTGTTCCCATTGTCACATGATTTGGCCCTTGGAGGTTCATTCCTACAGATTTCAACTACTCTAAATTTCTAGCTGCTGAGAAGGAAAGAGTGATTATAAACTTTCCAAGGAGTTACAAAATCTAAGTAGACCAGAGTCTGCTCTTACCAACAGCCCTTGCATTTTTCAGAGAAACATCTAGGACAAAATATCAGACACCAGTGTAGTCACTATCTCCTACGTCAAACCTGTGGGGACTGAAATGGCCAGGTAATTACAATAAAATGAGCATTTTGAGGATTACCTTTAAAGGCATATTCTGGTCTCCAAAATTAATCAGATAAGATTATTTCCTACTGAAATGAATGAATCTTAACTAAACATAGAAGACTCCTGGCCTTCCCTGGAGGATGGTCTTGGAGTAAAGGTCATAGATATAAGTCTTAAACTACTGTGTATTATGTTAAATTTAAAGTATGCTAAAAATGCTAAATAGAATCTTCTGAATGTCTGCTATTAAAAAGCCTTCACAGATTTACTAACTTAAAAGTCTTAGTGCAAGGGGACACAAGAGCTCTAAGCATGTCACATCTCCTCATTTGGGAGAAAAAAACCAATGTTTTGTACAAATTGCTACATTTTGCACAAGGCAGAGACCTACACATGCTAGGTCATGGAATTATTAATAGGGGCTAAGAATCATGGGGATTCTTCTCTCACAGCAAAGAAACAGAATGAGGAATGAATGGTCTCTTCATCAGAAACGGTAAACCTGGTCTCTGAGGTCCTGAAGTCAGTTTTCAAGCAGACTGTGAAAGCAGACAGAAGAACCAGCTTCCCATAGCCACAGACCACTACCCTGTATCTAACTAAAGCAAAGATCAGCTCCATCAATTATCCAAGGTCACTTTAATCACACTAAAGTCCACCACCATATTATTTTATTTTATTTTATTATTATTATTTTTTTAAAGACAGAGCCTCAAGCTGTCCCCCTGGGTAGAGTGCCGTGGCATTACAGCTCACAGCAACCTCCAACTCCTGGGCTCAAGTGAGTCTCCTGCCTCAGCCTCCCAAGTAGCTGGGACCACAGGCACTCGCCACAACGCCTGGCTATTTTTTTTTTTGGTTGCAGCCATCATTGTTGTTTGGCGGGTCCGGGCTGGGGATTCGAACCCGCCACCTTAGGTGTACGTGGCTGGCGCCTTAGCCGGTTGAGCTATAGGCGCCGAGCCCACCACTATATTATTTTAAATGAAGTTGCCTAAAACAAGAATTCAATTAATGCTGGGTGAGAAAAATCAAAATAACTCATACTTGCTAATGAGTTGTCCATATAAGCCCAAAGGATGAGAATGTACCCAACTGCACTGGACGAGAAGACACTAGGACCAAGCCATACACGTGAGTCTGAGTTTCTATTATCTACGGGCAGAGTGAGGGAGAGGCAAAGAACTACTTCTGAAGCATTTTAGTTTCCAGACAGTATAATAGAAACTATTCCAAGGACAATGTACATCCCATTATCACACAGAACAAAGCAGATGGATTATTCATTTTTCTTTTTGTTTGAGAAGTTCGTTTATCTCCCTTTTGGCCATTCCAATGTACTTTGGGGTGATTCCATGTTGGTTAAGTCCAGGAAGCAACAGTAAGAAAGTCAGTATGGGCTCGACGCCTGTGGCTCAAGCAGCAAGGCGCCAGCCACATACACCTGAGCTGGCAGGTTTAAATCCAGCCCTAGCTGCCAAACAATGATGGCTGCAACCAAAAAACAGCCAGGTGTTGTGGTCTGTCGTCTCAGCTACTTGGGAGGCAGAGGCAGGAGAATCACTTGAACCCAGGAGTTGGAGGTTGCTGTGAGCTGTGATGCCACAGCCTCTCCCCAGGGCAACAGCTTGAGGCTCCGTCTCAAAACAAAAACAAAAAAAAAAAAAAAGAAAGAAAGAGTCACTATCAGGTAGGTGAGAAGCAGGTTATGTACTTGTCCCACCCAAGCAACCGCAGCAAGAGAAATGATCATGGTCCTGAGGTACATTTTAGGCTTTTCTTCCTTTAGTGTGAAGAGGCGTTTCCACCAGCCCACAGCTCTGCATCGAGTTTTTATTAGATTGCTACAGTTTTCATGGAATCTTTGCTGGTGTTCAGTAGTCTATTGGAGCCAAAAATTCTAGGCTTTAGAATGGAAACAAGCAAAAAAACATAACAAAACAGCAAACACTGGACAGAACAGACAGATCTAGATAGTAGATAATCAGAAACACCAAAGAAACCACACCCATGATAGCAGGTGGAAACCAGGCTCTTTCCCATCAGAAGACTTATCCGTCATCAGCGTCATTTCTCTCCATCCTTGCAGCTGCTCTTCAGACTTGCAGTCTCTGCAGCCAGCAAGTTGGTGCTACGATTATCTCCCTCCGCCATCGTCCCTGAGATGCTGTCTCAGGGAGTGTAAGCCGACCTCCAATTCTACCTGCTTAACGAGAACACACGGCAGTCCCAGCCTATAGTTGTTAATTTGTCTCAAAAGGATTGTAAAATAAATGCCTTATGCTTGATCCACATTTCCATGTATTGTTTTCCCGTAGCTCCCTTCATTTCAGTCTTATGATAAACTTGGAGGTTTCCTCATCATCCCTGTTTTACTGCTGATCTGAAAGGAAACACAACATGTGACTTACATTGGGTCACACAGCTAGTAAGTGACAGTATGAGGCTTATGTGAAGCCAGGTTTGAACATGGCTGGAACAGTTGGCTACCAGTCATTGGCTGAGACTTGGCTACTTGTTAGGAGACCAGGTTACAGTCTGTTATATATCCAGTTAGGTTACCTCACTTGCTATGTATGGAGAGACCTTTAGACTGAAGTTTCAAAATGTAAGGCAGCAGGGTTAGGCTAGACTTAACTTAACAATTGTGATACCCAATTTTTCCTGTTAATGGGAAATAGTATTTATAAGCCAGGTTATAGGTACCACATGTGATCATGTCTGTTGTTCGCAAGTCCTCTCAGTGGAGTTAGACAAAGCTAGGGAATATATACAAATATTTGCATATACTTATGTATATGTTTACATATGCATATAGTTACTTTATTTCTATTTATTTGTTTGTTTACTTATTTTGAGACAGAGTCTCACCCTGTTGTCCAGGCTCAAGTGCTATGGTGTCAGCCTAGCTCACAGCAACCTCGAACTCCTGGGTTCATGCCATCCTGCCTCAGCCTCCCAGGTAGCTGGGACTACAGGTGCCCACCACAGCATCTGGCTAATTATTTTTAGTAGAGATAGAGCTCACTCTTTTTTTTTTATTATTATTGAATGGTAACTATGTACATTAAGAGCTCACTCTTGTTTAGGCTCGTCTCTAACTCCTGAGCTCAAGAGATTCTCCCATCTCAGCCTCCTAGAGTGCTAGGATTACAGATGTGAGCCACTGTGCCCTGCCCAAACTATTTCTTTAAATTAAAATAGACAATTTTTTAGAGCAGTTCATAGGTTCATAGTAGAAGTGCATGGAAAATACAGAGTTCTCATACCCCCCACCTCCACATGTTGAGCCCTTCCATCAATACCCTGCACCAAAGGGTGTATTTGTTACAATCTGTGACCATAGGTTAACAGATCATTATCATCCAAAGTCCGTAGTTTACCTTAGGGTTCACTCTTGGTGTTGTACAATCTGTGGGTTTTGATGGTATACAGAATAGGTCTGCTACCTGAAAAATCCTCTGAGCACTGCCTAGTCATCCCTCCCTCCTCCTAACTCCTGGCAACCACTGATCTTTTTATTGTCTCTATAATTTTGAACTTTCCCAAATGCTCTGTAGTTGGGATAATACAATATGTTGCTTCTTTCACCGAGTAATATGCAAGACTCCTCCATGTTTTTTCACAGCTTGATAGGTTGTTTCATTTTAGTGCTGAATAATATTCCATTGTCTGGTTGTACTGCAAACTATTCACTGACTGAAGGATATCTTAGTTGCTTCACATTTAGACAATTATGAATAAAGCTGCTGTAAACATCCATGTGCAGGTTTTAGTGTTAAACATAAATTAAAACATAAGTTTTTAATTCTTTCTAGTAGAAACCAGGGAGTGGGATTGCAGCATCGTATGGTAGTATGTTTAGTTTTATGAGAAACTGTCTCCAAAGTGACCATACCATCTTGCATTCCCGCCAGCAATCAGTGATGCTCCACATCCTCCCCAGCATTTGGTGCTGCCAGTGCATTAGATTTTTGCCATTCTCGTAGGCATGTAGTGGCATCACATTGTTTTAATTTGCAGCTCCTCCATGATATATGATGTTGAGCATCTTTTCATGTGCTTATTTGCTTTCTATGTATCTTCTTTGGGAGATTTCTGTTCAGATCATTTGGCCAGTTTTAATTAGGTTGTTCATTTTCTCATTGTTGAGTTTTAAAAGCTTTTTGTATATTTTGGATAATAGTCTTTCATCATGTATGTCTTTTACAAATATTCTCTCACAGTCTGCGGCTTGTCTTCTTATTCTTTTGAAAACGTAAAAAACAATTGTGATTCCTAGATTCAGTTGCCTAACAATATTGGGTGTTGTTGCTTTTGGTTTTGGCTTCAGGTTTTAGGAGTCCTCACATGGAAGCTTCCAGTGGTCTATCACCTATTATCTCACTCATACTTAAAAAGATTTGGAAGCGCTATGTTACATACCATATACCAATGCTTTCATCTATTTGTACTCCAGGAAAAAAGTCAGTCTGCCCATCTCTCCTTCTGAGCTCAACCCTCTAGCTTCAGATCGCCTTTTGGTGACTTATTTTGGCCTTCACACTGTTCCTGGTGTTCACAGCAAATTGTTTCCATTTGCTTGATTATATTATCACGGTAGGAGTGGGACATGGTATCATCTGCCCCTGTGGTGTGCTATCTAAGGCTGCAGTTTTCCCAGGAACTTATAATGAACTAAACCCCACAGTTTGTAAAGAACGCTAGCTGCATCCTAACATTTTCCACCAATCCCAAGTTTGGAGACTAGTGGTTGCGTGTTGTCGTCTTTAACCGCCAGGGAATTATTCAAAGTTGAATAAAGACATGAACAAAGTAACATTTTTGTTTTTCTCATCATCCACTGAGCTCACTCTGCTCAGCTGTGCCTGAGCTGTGGGAAGAAATAACATTTCAAACTAGCCGTGCCTTTTGCTCTGTCTGCATCTCTGTTCCCATTTCCTGCTGGGGTACTAGAAAGAAAGGTGGAGTTTTGTATAAGATTTTCCAACTAGTAAATGTAATAGATGGCAGCTAACTCAGGTGGTCTGATGAAGAGAACATTACCCCTCCATCTTCAGTCTCCAGGAATTTCACCTAGACGGACTTCAGGAGGCAGAGAACCTTGCCCAGGTTTTTAGCTTTGCTAATACCGAGTTGATGAACAGAGAGTGTTGGGAAGGAGGTTGGGAAGGGAATTGTCTAAGGCCCAAGTCTTGCCCTGCTGCCGGGGTTCTTTTGGCTCTGTGTCTGAATATTGGGAGCATTGAAAACAAAACATAAACAGTTCACTGGCCAGGAAGCCCAACTGCAGCTGCTAAAACATAGAGCAAGTGGTGTAGTCTTGAGTTAACAATGCCTGCCTGTCTCTATTGTCTCTGATTACATGTATTACTTTACTTTATCTTTGTGAACCTGGGATATACATACAAAATATACATTCTATAAGTAAGGAAATTGAGACTCACAAAGTTTAAGAAACTTACCCAAGATCACATAGCTTTGAAGTATAAGAACCACACTACTACTTGGAACCATACCAGATATTCACAGAATTAAAGGGAAAGTTAAAAAGTGGGCAGGAAGGCATGAGACCCCAGGCAGCAGGGAACCCAGGCAAAGCCAGGTCACTGAACAGTCTGATTTGGGCACTACACTGGGCGCTTCTCCCACTGAGTGCTAAGCCAGCAGTGCTACTGGACTCTTAATGGCGCCACTGAGAATTTAGCAACTATTGTTTTGTTTCTGTGTCTTTCTTTCAAAATTCAAGTGAGAACATCTACTTGGCAGACCTCATTCCTGTGCTAGTGTTCTAGCTGGCAGGAGGTGGGGATGAGTATGTGTTTGGTCTCTTTAGTAGAGGATTGGGCCCCTGGTTCCCAGCAAGACTGACACAGTCAACGATTCCTCTCAAATAGGAAGGGTGTTTGGAAGCTGGGAAGCAACAATGCAAATGGTAAATGTCTGCTGTACAAGCCAAGGTACACAGATGCATGTGGGACATTCTGCTGAATGCTGGTTAAACTGGAAAACTGTGCTTTCCCCATAAGATTGGCTGTTTTTCTTGAGACCTGGGTCTAATAGTGTTCAGATAGTTAACAAAGTATAAGAGTTTTCACATGAGAACCTCTGGCTGTTTCTGATTCACTAAAACTACCTATCACAGAGGTAAATGGCCAGCAGAACCACCCAGCTGTTTGGGTCAATTTAAGGAGAGAGTGTTTAGGAAATTGAACCACAGGGAAAATCTCTACCTAACATTGGGCTTAATGGATTCTCAGGGTGGATATTAGGACTCTGAGTTTATATGTTCTGGGCAATATTTCAAGTAGCTTTACCCTATAAACCATATTAAACATTTTCTCATTATGAGGAGGAAAAATAATTATTTTGCTTGCAAGTCTTTGCCCTAACCCTTTTCATAGCTCTTTGCCTTAAAACTAGGGACTATATAGTTGGTTTTTTTAAGTGTGGAATATTATTCTCAGCATATATAGTAGTCATTTTAAAAATATTTAATGGGCTGAGCATGGTGACTAACGTCTGTAATCCTAACACTCTGGGAGGCCAAGAAGGGTGGATTGCTTGAGCTCACAGGTTTGAGACCAGCCCGAGGAAGAGTGAGGTCCCCATCACTAAAAATAGCCGGGTGTTGTGGCAAGCACCTGTAGTCCCAGCTACTTGGGAGGCTGAGGCAAGAGAATCACTTGAGCCCAAGAGTTTGAGGTTGCTGTGAGCTATGACACTACAGCACTCTACTCTACCGAGTGCAGCAAAGTAAGGCTCTCGTCTCAAAAAAAAAAATTTTTTTTTTAAAAGACTGGCTGGCTAAATGAATTTTCCTTAGCCATC
>NW_003852445.1:9432132-9434182 GCF_000181295.1 Otolemur garnettii
TTGGTTGCAGCCGTCATTGTTGTTTGGCGGGTCCGGGCTGGGGATTCGAACCCGCCACCTTAGGTGTACGTGGCTGGCGCCTTAGCCGGTTGAGTGTTACTTAATATTGTAGTGAGATTATCTTCCTAATGCCACAGCATGCCTGAGTCTTACATTGTCCTTGCCACTGTGAGATGGATGTGATTGATTTCTGTAGTTAGTCAACTTTAACAAGATTTAACAAGCCCTCTTTGGAAGGCCACTATGCTCACCACTATACAACCAACGCAACAAGCCCTCTTTAGGATTGAGAATAAGTTTTTCAACATTTAATTGAAAGATAAACTTTGGATAGTTAGCCCATCATCATCAAAACCTGGAAAGTCTAGAATTGTATAAGCTTCCTTTGATGAAGTAGACCTCAGTTTTACTGAATTTCTCTCATTATTTCCAAGTTCATCGCTTGAAGCATTTTAACACCACCTTGTGGACAAGACCTAGACTGATCTTTTATTTTTTAATTTTTTTTTTGCAGTTTTTGGCTGGAGCAGGTTTGAATCTGCCACCCCTCCCCCCCATATCGGGGTGGCGCCCTACTGTTTGAGCCACAGGCACCACCCTACCTAGACTGATCTTAAGTACTAACTGGGGCTGTGCAGAGATAAGGTTATCATGGCCCAGCTCCAAGCCTGCGTACGTTGGATCTTTGCACTGGAGGGAAGGGGGAGCACCAGTTCCTGGGCTGGGGACTTTCAAAAGTATATAGGATTTATCACTTTATCACAGAAAATTAAGAGCGCAGAATTCCTCAAGAAAACCTCTGTCTTAGGTTTAGAAGTATCCTGTTGGGGTGATTGGCAAATGACACTAGCTGAGAACATTCTCTAGGACACTGTTCCTTCTGACTGGTTATCCCTGCTGCTTTGGGTCCAGCTCATTGCTTATCGTTTGTGTTTAGTGTGCTTTCACAGCATTTGAAATTTAAAGAAGAAATTGCCTCCTAAACACAGATATAAAGCCCTTATTTTGAGTACAAGTTAGCACTGATGGAGAAAGAAGCCCCTCTCTCTAAATGTGTATTTTGAATACCCATTTTCTCTAGCCCCCCTGTGTGTAGGGATAGGAGGTGTAGGAGTCTAGGAGGAACCATATCGGTACAGTGGTTTATCCAAGAGTGACATAAGCTTTATTGCATAAAAGCAGGTATCTGGGTTTGCTAGCTCCATTTCTTTTCCATCGTGTGGTGATAATAGGCCTCCAAACTGGTGCGTTTACTTTTCCCCCATGGGTATGTCTTGAGAGCACTGTCACATGAGTCTTCTATATACCTCATGGAATCCACCTAAAGTAAAGGTGCCCATGTGCCCATCCTCCAGGCTGAGGATGGGTCCTGGGTGTTGGGTGGGGCTGAGTATCACCCCCAATAAATGATAATGCTTTCCTTTCTTTTGTTTTCCAGGCTTCTATTGGATTGACGCCCCGAATATGTGAGGTATAAACACTCTTTTGACTGGATCTTTTCAAAGTAGGTTTTGTTTGTACACTCTCTGCAGTGAAACCCCAACCCTCTGATTTGTGCAGGGTCTCTTTGTCAGGGAGAAAGACTATGCCTCACTGCCTTCCTCCTGCAGTATAAAAGTAAGGTAAGAACCTATCAAGATATGTGACCTACAGTGTTTCTACTTTCACTCCAAATTCTAGCATGTTCAGCTGGCTTCTCTTTAATTCCAGAGTCACCAGAGGGATGGAGAAAAGTCACAGGAGAACCATCTTGCAGTACAGAGAGATGAAAAACATACTTAGGTCCTTGATTGCCCCAAATTTAATTCCCTTAGACTTAACAAGTACTTATGTCCTGTGGCCCAGCTCACTCTGGCTGTCTTTCTTTAGCTTTTGGGACTTTCTTCTAGGCTCCTGCTAGATTATTCCCCAGGGCAGTAGTTCTCAAACCTCAGTTCCCAGACTACTGCTGGCTATTCAAAGATAAAGTTTTAACAATGTAGACTGAAAATATTGGTGTAAAGATATCCATTTCCCTTTATTCTCTGTCTTCCCGATACTTTTTTTTTTT
>NW_003852445.1:9434453-9435667 GCF_000181295.1 Otolemur garnettii
TAAAAAATTGAGGCTGGGCATGGTGCCTCACACCTGAAATTCTAGCATTCTGGGAGACTGAGGCAGGAGGATTGCTTGAGCTCCGGAGTTTGAGACTAGCCTGAGCAAAGAGTGAGATCCTATCCCCACTTAAAAAAAAAAACGAAAAGAAAAGAAATTAGCTGGGCATTGCAGTGAGCTCCTATAGCCTCAGCTATTCGGGAGGCTAAAGCAGGAGGATTACTTGAACCCAGGAATCTGAGGTTACTGTAAGTTAGGCTGATGCCCCAGCACTCTAGCCTGGGTAATGGAGTGAGACTCTGTCTGAAAAATGAATAAATAAATAAATAAACCAAATACTTGCCCTCTAATTCACTTACCATGAAATGTACTTAACATCAAATTTTAAAGTATACAGTGCAGGGATTTTTACAATATTTACAAGGTTGTACAGCCATGACCACTCTCTAGTTTAGAATACTGTCATCACCCCCCAAAAGCCTGCTTTAAAAAAAAAGAATTAAATGGTTGTGAATGTTATTTTTACTTTTTTTAAGTTTGCAAAATAATTTTCAAACTTCTATATAGTTATGCACACTTGTGTATATAAATATGTACGTATTTATTAAATGTCTTATTGTCCATAAAATCTGGGAATCACTATTTTGAGAGACAGCTAGAGTTTCTATGTCCAGATATGAGACGGATAGGGAAAACATCATGAGACAAGTGTGAATATAGTTCATCTTTGTACTGGAACATTTTTTTCTAACCACTGACTAAACTGGCAGGCATCCATGTTCTGGTGAGGAAGATCTTTCCTCCTTTCCTTTCCTTCTTTTTCCTTTCCTTTCCCTTCCCTTCCCCTTTGCTTCCCCTTCCCTTCTTTTTCCCCTTCCCTTTCCCTTCCTCTTCCTTTCTTTTTCCTTCCCTTCTTCCCTTCCCTCTTCACTTCCCTTCCTTCTTTCCTTCCCCTTCCCTTTTCCTTCCCTTCCCTTCCATTTCCCTTCCCACTTCCCTTCCCTTCCCACTTCCCTTCTCTTCCCTTCCCTCTTCCCTTCCCTTCCCTTCCCTCTTCCCTTCCCTTTCCTTTCCTTTCCACTTCCCTTCTCTTTCTACTTCCCTTCCCTTTCCTTTCTACTTCCCTTCCCTTTCCTTTCTACTTCCCTTCTCTTCCCTTTCCTTTCTACTTCCCTTCCCTTCCCTCCCCTTTCCTTTCTACTTCCCTTCCCTTC
>NW_003852445.1:9436286-9438865 GCF_000181295.1 Otolemur garnettii
CTTCCCTCCCCTCCCCTTTCCTTTCTCCTTCCCTTCCCTTCCCTTTCCTTTCTACTTCCCTTCCCTTCCTTTTCCTTCCCTTTCTTCTTCCCTTCCCTTCCCTTCATTCTTTTCTTCCTTTCTTCACCTGGAGGCATCGATGGTGAGAAAGTCTTCTTTTTGTGAGAAGTCTATCTTCTTGTTTAATAGAATAAATAAATAAAATGTGTACTGGTTTTAATAAAGAATTATAACTATTTTTTAAAGAAATGTGTCAGTAGACATCTATGAGAAAAAGCATATTGTATACAGAATCCCTGTAAATAAAACATATAAAATGATAATCATCCTATGTGAGCAGGGGTGGAGACTAGAACCCTTCTTACTTAGATTCTCTCATAGCAGTGTTTGAGGTACCTTCATAGAACAAACGATGTCAAGGCTCATGTTTGAAAATCACTTGAGAAACAAACTCTATAGACTGTGCTGTGGAGGCCTGACCACGGCACAGTCTGATGACAGGATATCCTAAAAAGCACGCTGAAATAGCCCCTCAAGGGCTAAACTTGACTCAGCACTGACATTATAAACCTAAAACTTTGAAATAATCACTGTTCAAAACTATTGTGGAGAGGGATGCAGGGGAGAACTGGGGCTTGATCAAAGCCTTGGGGTGTCCAAGGTAGAGCTAGAACAGGGATTCAAGACCATCTGGTTCTTGGCCTAATGTTTTTCCTACTTTTTTCAAAATCTAATTATGTTGCCTTTTTCTAATTGTCTCTAGTTTCCTGGAAATCTATAATGAACGGGTGCGGGATCTATTGAAGCAATCAGTTCCCAAAAAGTCCTATCAAACCCTGCGGGTCAGGGAGCATCCAGAGATGGGGCCATATGTACAAGGTGAGCTACTGTGGTCCTGGAGACCTGAGACCAAACGGAAGCCTGGGAAGCTCTCCTGATATTCACTAGTTCATTCAGCATAGGGTAATGAGGATTTACTATGTGCCAGCTACTATTCTAGACACCAATCCATAGAAAGATGTGGTCCTGACCACACAGGTAAGCTTATAACCTAGTGAATCTAGGGGGCATGAGTCAAAAAACAAATCCTTAATTACAAGTTATGATAAAGGGTAATGAAAAAATAAGTAGATGCAGCGATGGAAAAGAATATTGGTAAGCATAGATGACCCACCTATCTGAAGTGGTCAGGAACACCTTCTCAACTTTTCAGCTGAGACCTGAATGGAGTACAGGAGCCAGTTATGTGCAGAGTGGTGTAGCTAGGAGAGGGGCATGAACTAGAGCCCTGGGAGTGGCTGAAGCACACCATGGTAAGTGAGGGGGAATACGATGTAGAATGAGCTTGGGTCCATGGACACCAGATTTGGCAGGACCTCAGCTGGTTCCCAGGCCAGCCAGTGTCCTTTCCAGGGTCCTTTTTCTTCAATTGGTGGTGATAGTCGGAAGGGTAGGAGAGATGGGGAGATGTCAGACATGTAATGGGGTAGGACCTGATATGCGTCCTCATCAAGCACCAATGTTGGGTGTTTGTACCTTCTGCCTTAGTTGGGTTCTTTTGTAGATGAAGTCTTTACGCTTTCAGGCCACTTGTAAGAAGTAACATAGAGCCAAGTGCAGTGGTGCATGCCTATAGTCCGAGCTGGGAGGCTGAGGCAGGAAGATCACTTTAGCCCAGGAGTTCAAGGCCAGCCTTGAACATAGTGAGACACTGTCTCTTAAAGAAACAAAAAAAGTAACATATAAATTGTATGTTTCTGTTCCTAGAACATTTCCCTAATTTGAATCCTTCAAGGAGAGGGAACCAGTCTCTTCTCTTCTTAGGGTGTGGCCAGTGAATGACACAGTGGGTGTGACAGTCACTCATCTGCTACCTATGTCTTTTCCCAAATATTCCAGCCTGGAAACAACAACAAAAATACCATTTACTTGGCTAGGAGCCAGTTTGAGTCTTCTCTATAAAACTCTGCCAGGCACCCCATGGCTCACACCTCTAATCCAGCAACAGGAGAGGGTGAGGTGGGAGGATCACTTCTGAGGCCAGGAGTTTAAGACCAGCCTGGGCAATGTAATGAGACCCTGCTGCCTTAAAAAACAATCAGCCGGGTGGCGCCTGTGGCTCAAAGGAGTAGGGCACTAGCCCCATATACCGGAGGTGGTGGGTTCAAACCCAGCCCCGGCCAAACACTGTTGTTGTTGTTGTTGTTGTTGTTTGCAATCAGCCAAGTGTGGTGGTGTGTACTTCTATCTCAGTTACTTGGGAGGCTGAAGCAGGGGGATTGCTTGGGCTAGGAGTTTCAGGCTACAGTGTGTTATGATGGTGCCACTACACTCCAGCCTGGCAACAGAGCAAGACCACATCTCAAGAAAAACCCTCACAAAAACTCAGAAAACTTTTGTAGGTACATATTTCCATGTAGAGTAGTACTTTCAAGGCAGACCATGAGTTGATGCAACAGTATCAGACTTCTCATCTTAAAATACATGTGTGTGGGCTCGGCGCCTATAGCTCAACCGGCTAAGGCGCCAGCCACGTACACCTAAGGTGGCGGGTTCGAATCCCCAGCCCGGACCCGCCA
>NW_003852445.1:9438967-9443352 GCF_000181295.1 Otolemur garnettii
GCCTAGGAGTTGGAGGTTGCTGTGAGCTGTAATGCCATGGCACTCTGCCCAGGGGGACAGCTTGAGGCTCTGTCTCAAAAAAAAAAAAAAAAATACATGTGTGTGCACGTAGTAACCAGAGGACATGACATAGAAGATGAAATAAAGTCTGGGAAAAGTTAAGGGATGTTCCCAAAGTCCCAGTTAGTTGGGACGGATTTAGAACTGGGACCTGTGCCTAGGACTGGAAGAAAGGAATGGGATGGAATCTTGTACATTGAGAGCCTGGAAGGAGACCTGGGATCATAAATTCTTTGATTGGCATAGTACCTGCAATCAGGGAAGATGTGAACTCACGTGAGCCACACAGCTCAGGTCACATGTCTAATGTCAGTGACGGGGCCAGGACTGAAATCTCAGGGCTCATAGTGCAAAGGTCAGAGCTCCTTTGGATACCTTTATGGAGTGACCTCTTGAGAGGAAAGAGGATGTTTGGTAGGAAATACTGAATTCTAATTCAAGGAAAAGTCTCTTAGGTCTTGGGTTACAAATTTCTTACAGTCAGTTTAGACTTTTTCAACCATTAGAAATATAGATAAACATTTCTCTCATTTCTTAGCAAAGGAGTCATGGGTCTATATAGTATAGAACCAGCCTGGGACCCTGAGTGGTCGTGGACTGTTATTTATAACACTACCCTTTGATGACATTTTAGCACATTTTTTATTTTAAAAAATGTTTGCTTTCTTTATAGATACATTACTACATATCTATCTGCATTTTGTGACTACGACTCGAAAGTGGAAAGTAGTCTTTGGCTTGAAACCAATTATACAAGAATTTATTGAATACCTACTAGTTGCATATACTATTTAGGGAGCCATCGGAACTATGAAAATGCAAAGTCCTTAAAGAACTTGCAGTTCAACTGGGCGCGGTGGCTCATACCTGTAATCCCAGCGCTTGGGAGGCCGAGGCGGGTGGATTGCCTGAGCTCAGGAGTTTGAGACCAGCTCGAGTCAGAGCAAGACCCCGTCTCTGAAAAATAGTCAGGCGTTGTTATGGGCACCTGTAATCCCAGCTACTTGGGAGGCTGCAGCAAGAGAATCTCTTGAGCCCAAGAGTTTGAGGTTGCTGTAAACTATAGCACTCTACCAAGGGTGACCAAGTGAGACTTTGTCTCAAAAACAAAAAAAAAGAAAGAAAGAACTTTCAGTTCCATCTGGGATGCTGGGGTGGGTGGATTGCTTGAGCTCAGGAGTTTCAAACCAGCCTGAGCAAGTGCGAGACCCTGCCTCTTATAAAAATAGAAAAACTAGCCGGGTATAGTGGTGCACACCTATAGGCCCAGCTACTCGAGAAACCAAGGCAAGAGAATCACTTGAGCCTAGGGTTTAAGGTTGCTGTGACCTATGACACTGTGGCACTCCATCTAGGGTGAGACTGTCTCAAAGCAACAACTGTGAGCTATGACACCACAGCACTCTACCAAGGGCAACAAAGTGAGACTCTGTCTCAAAAAATAAACAAACAAAAAAAACCTGTCCATTATGGAGCATTTTGAACACATACATAAATAAAGTAATGTAATGAACTCCTATGTGCTATTACCAAGTCACAATATCTATTAAGTTTTGGCCAGTCCTGCTTTATCTACATTTTGTTTTTGTTTTATAAAAATATGCAGTTGATACCAAGGTTTTATTTATATTGTTTTCTACTTTTCTTATCCTGTATTATACTGAGACAAACTCCAGATATTACCTTAATTCATCTATAAATATTTTAGTATGTAGTCCTAGAAGATAAGGAATGTTGTGTTGTTTTTGTTTTTTGAGACAGGGTCTCACTCTATCACCCACTGTATCCTCAAACTCCTGGGCTCAAGTGATTCTCCTGTTTTAGGTTCCCAAGTAGCTGGGACTATAAGTGCATACCACTGTGCCCGGCTAATTTTTGTGGAGACAGGGTCTTGGCTATATTGTCCAGTCTGATCTTGAACTCTTGGCCTCAAGCAGCCCTCCCACCATAGCCTCTCAAAAGTGCTGAGGTTAGGGCAGCGCCTGTGGCTCAAAAGAGTAGGGTGCCGGCCCCGTATGCCAGAGGTGGCGGGTTCAAACCTAGCCTCGGCCAAAAACTGCACACACACAAAAAAAGTGCTGGGGTTACAGGCATGAGGAACCATGCCTGGCTAGGAGAGTTTTTAAAAATATAACCACAGCACCTGTGGAAAGAAAGGAATCAGGAAAAAGATCTATCTATCCACAGAACTATTATCACATATAAATAATAATCATTCCTTTAAAAAGTCCAGTGTTCTAATTACTTTGTAAATTTTTGGTATAGTTGTGTTTAGCCCATGAAGTTACTTTGTTCCTGAATCTCTGATACAGAGATGCTGTAGAACAGTCCTGAAGGTCCTTTATGACTTGGTCAATAACCAGCCATGATTTATTTTCACGTTCTTCACTGATTTAAAGCCTCCCCATTTTATAGTGACTAAATCTAAGTCTCACTTCTTGCATGAAAGCTGCCCTGACCACTCCTCAGTCACTGTGGCATTTATTATCTCTCCTACTCTGGTGGCACTTGGCCATATTGTCTTGTACAGTATAATTTCACATTGCTGTACATCGTAGGAGGGCAAGGATGTGTGTACCATACATTTTGTATACCAAACTCAGTCTGCCACCTTGTGGGGAAAATGGTACCTTCCTAACGCAGGAATTTTTGAGGGAGCAATGAGGTTACTATGTGAGAATGTTTTAACCTATGGAGCAAAATTGTAGAAAATTATAATTACTGCTGTTAACATAGTTAATATATGGATTCTAGACCATAACCTCCACGTGAGCAGAGATGTAGGTTCTGAGAGCCTATAACAATGTCTGGCTACCAGTAAATGTTTCTTTATTTTATTTTATTTGTTTGAGACAGATCTCACTTTGTCACCCTTGGTAGAGTACCATGGTATCACTTCTCTCACCAACCTCAAACTCTTGGGCTCAAGCAATTCTCTTGCCTCAGCCTCCCAAGTAACTAGGACTATAGGTGCCCACCACAACACCCAGCTATTTTTAGAAACAGGTTCTTGCTTGGCTGGTCTTGAATTCCTAAGCTCAAGCAATCCACATGCCTTGACCTCCTAGAGTGCTAGGATTACAGGCATGAGCCACTGTGTTTGGCCTGGTAAATGTTTCTTAATTTATTATCTGAATGAACTCAGCCAATTTCCCTTGTTCCTATCAGATGATATGAAACAGACATGATGAAGTTAAAGCCCTATAGGAAAAGGTTAAATTTTGTCAAAAATTGCATTTAATTTTTTTTCCTCCTCTCAAATCTGATAGGTTTATCTCAACATATAGTTACCAACTATAAGCAAGTAATCCAACTCTTGGAGGAGGGAATTGCAAACAGGTAACAGGTTTGTTTGTTCCTATCATCATTTTATCCTCATTCCTCTTCCTCTTCAGGGAGTGTTTGATGACACTTAGCATTCTCTGTCTACAGAGACATTCACAACCAGGACCCCCTTCCCAGAACAGAATATACCCAGGATAAAGGGCAGTGAGAAGATTTAGTGCTCTTCTCACTAGTAACGAGAAGTTTGTTCTGGATATAGTAATATTAGGCAGTAACCCCAGAGAATTACTCCGTACTTTGTTTTATAGTATGCACATATACAGCTTCTGGTATTTTCATCAAAGAAAAGATTCTTGCCTGCATTGTCCTCTCTGCAGCCTTGAGAGATATAAGGATGAAATAGTGTAAAATGTTTCATAAAACCATTTTCCCTCTAGTTTTGCATACTAATGAAGTAACCCCCAAAGACTGTTTAAATCTTCTACGAATAACAAAGTGCTGGGGACTCTCCCCAAAGCTATTGTAAATTGCAGTAACATTCGATTCTGTTAGTTATATCTAGTAATAGGTATAGTTATAGAATAGGTATAACTAGTTATACCTAGTTAGAAATACCTAGAATGTTACTAGTGTCTTTTTTTTTTTTAAGGCCTTTTTTCTAGGTAAAAGAAAGTGTTTAGAGCCTTGTGTTTTACTCTGTTAATATCAGGCCAAAGTTAACTCAACATGAAGAAAATATTTATATTTAACATTCTCCTCTTGGGTGTTCTGGAGGACTTGCCTGGAGGACTTGCTTTTGGTCTTCAGGAAATCCTGAGCTCCTTGATCTTTAAATGTCAGGCTTTACTTTTTACTCTTTATTCTTGAATCACTAGACTAGCTTCTAAATATTCACTGTTTTCTTCTATCCTCCAGTCCCTCTGAAAACAGAAGTCAGTGAATAGTCTTAAGCTGAAGCACAGCTGACTTAGTGTCAGAAGAGCCTGCCTTTATCTAAATCTAAGGGTTGGCACTGGAATGGATTTCTTTTTTTTTTTTTT
>NW_003852445.1:9443470-9446492 GCF_000181295.1 Otolemur garnettii
CCACAGGCGCCCACCACAACGCCCGGCTATTTTTTGGTTGCAGCCATCATTGTTGTTTGGCGGGTCCGGGCTGGGGATTCGAACCCCCCACCTTAGGTGTACGTGGCTGGCGCCTTAGCCGGTTGAGCTATAGGCGCCGAGCCCTGGAATGGATTTCTAAGGGAGATTCTGAATTCCATCTGGCTTAGCATGACATTGACATAGTTGAAGATCTCATTTTTAAGACCTTTCTGACAATATAAGATACATGCTCCCTGTTTAAGCAAAACGTAACCTTTGTCTTTGAGGCTTCTTCTCTAGCAAGCTTTTTCCCTCTGCATGTCTTACCCTAGATGGGTCTGTCTTGGGGCTATTCTTCCAGGTTGATGATACTCAGTATTCCCTCTTTCACACTGATTTTTGCTTCTATTGCTTTAAAAAAATGTTCCAGTGTGGTTGAGTTTGAAGTTACGTTCCTTTTTATTCTCAGGCACCAGCATCTACAGTGCTGTTTCTGCCCCTTTTAGACTACTCTCCTTAGTGTATTGGAATAAATGTGGATGTTTTGTGATGCTAATCTCTAGCCTCAGCACTAATGTTTCTTGTGTAGGCTCCACCATGGGTAAACAATCCTTGTCTTAGCTGTTTTCCCTTATGTACACAGAATCACAGCAGCCACCCATGTTCATGAGGCCAGCAGCAGATCTCATGCCATCTTCACTATCCACTACACACAGGTTAGTTATCCCTTGTATTATGAGATTTCTTCTTTCCTTGTCTCTTTGACTACTTTCTTGTCTTCCTTCCTATTTCTTTTCCTTCCCTCTTACTCTTACTGACAGGTCCTATGAAATAATCTAATATCATTATAAAGAAGACTTACGTTCAATCTGTTAAGTTAGGGTAGAGGCATTTCATAAAGACTAATCAAAATATCTTCTGCTTGTGTTTTATTTTTATTTTTAACATTTTCCCCTCTGTGTGATCATTATGGGCATTTAAAACAAGATCAAACTTGAAAGAAAAATAAGCATTAAAATGAAAAAAAAAAAAACTAGAAGATTCACTTGCATTATGATAAAGTGAGGAGATTGACAAATTATATCCTCCCAAAGCACCTATAAAGCTGGACAAAACCATTTCTGGGATATGAAAATAGACTTAAGGCATGTAACAAATTGAGAGGCATTTATTCAAGAAAACTACTAAATTTCAGGTAAGAAACTTGTACATACATGATGATCTGCCCCAGCTGCTCCCATCCCTACCCACACTCTGATCTCTGTCATAGGGATGGTTACATTAGGGAAAAGAAGGCTGTGAAAACCAGCAGCTTTGCTGCTACTACTGCCATAGGGGTTCAACTTGATTTGGAGCATTATCAGTTAAAGTGAGCGCCATTGCAAGCAAATAAAGAGGGCCAATGACCCTCTGGCCTCAGATTGTGGATCTGTTGAACCAGCAAACTATCTGGGGATTTAGCAGGGAATTCTGGGAGGCAATACAGACATATGGGAGTTAATAAGATCTTCACATAACGTCATAGGTTAACTAGAAGCTGTGTACGTACATGGCACAGACTTAAGTGGGCCCACACCACCCACATTACCCTGACTGACAGAACCTGCACATATGTACAGAGGAGGCACAAGAGGTCCCTGTGGCTAGTGAATGCTGGGGTAATCTTAAAAACGGCCTGCACTTTTAATATATTTCCTTGCTCACACATTGAGCCATCAACAGAGACTACTATATAGAAGTTTTATTGGTTCACGTTGTTTTATTATATGTAGGTCATTATGAAAGTTTTGAAATACACAAAAATTAAGAAACATAAAATCCACATGGATGCAAATAAATGAAGCCCTCCCAGCAATACCAATAAACTGAGCAAGTGGAAACTTGGACAGGTGAATTAGAAAGGATACTTGTTGACTGTGTTTCTTGGAAGTAAAATAATGAACTATAACACAATCTGTCTCAAAACTTGCATAGTGACCCATATAATTTCTGACCAGTCTTTGGCTGGATACTAAGCTATACAGTAAATAAGTAAAGAAAAACTGAACGGAGACCTGCTTGGCTGCATATTGTAGGAGAGACAGTCTTCACAGATTTAGTCTAGGCAAATTACCAAATAAAACAACAACCACTACTACTCTCTAATCAGAATCCAGAGCTACTATAATATGTTATTCAAAATATTTAGTATTAAACCAAAAATTACTAGACAGGTAAAAACAAACAAGAAAGTATGTACCTGTAATCCCAGCACTTCGGGAGGCTGAGATGGGCAGATAGCCTGAGCTCACAAGTTCGAGACCAGCTTGAGCTAGAGCAAGACCCCATCTCTAAAAAAATAGCTGGGTGTAATGACAGGCACCAAGTCCCAGCTACTTGGGAGCCTGAGGCAAGATAATTGTGTAAGCCCAAGAGTTTGAGATTGGGCAGTGCCTGTGGCTCAGTGGGTAGGGTACTGGCCCCATATACTGAGGGTGGCGGGTTCAAACCCTGCCTTGGCCAAACTGCAAGAAAAAAATAGCCAGGTATTGGGGCAGGCACCTGTAGTCCCAGGTACTTGGGAGGCTGACGCAAGAGAATTGCCTAAGCCCAGGAGTTGGAGGCTGCTATGAGCTGTCATGCCACGGCAGCACTCTACCAAGGGTGACATAGTGACACTATCTCACACAAAAAAGAAAGAAACAAAAACCAAAATTAACCTATTAACTATTTTTAATAAAGTTGCAAAGTCAATTCAATGAAGAAAATATAATCATTTCAGCAGATGTTAGTAGAATAATTGGATGTCTAGATGGAAAAAAAGAACTTTGATTCTTTTCTTTGCCCTTTGTTCAAAAGTATACTCAAACCGAATTATGGACCTAAATGTAAAACCTGGAACTATTAAACTTGTAGAAGATAATATGTGAAAACCGTTGTGACTTTGGATTAGGCAAAGGTTTTGTTAGCTATGGCACAAAAGTACAAATTTGGAATTGATCAAAACTTAAAACTTTTGCTCTCTTTTTTTTTTTTTTTTTTT
>NW_003852445.1:9446632-9447940 GCF_000181295.1 Otolemur garnettii
CACAACGCCCGGCTATTTTTTGGTTGCAGCCATCATTGTTGTTTGGCAGGCCCGGGCTGGGAATTCGAACCTGCCACCTTAGGTGTATGTGGCTGGCACCCCAGCCGCTTGAGCCACAGGCGCCAAGCCAACTTTTGCTCTCTTAAGGACACTATTAAGAAGAAGAAAAGTCATAGGGAGAATGTGTTTGCTAAATGAACATCTGATAAACAAATTGTATGCCTAATATATAAAGAACTCTCTAAATTCTTAAACAATGGAAAACAATGGACAAAATTTTGAAATGACACTTCATTAAAGAAAATATTCAGATCACAGTTGAGGACTTGAAAAAAATTAGTCATTAGGGAAATGCAAATTAGAACCAAACGTCCATAACCACTTTTTAACATAGCTAAAATTAAAGTGATACTAAATATTGGCAAGATGTATAGGAGTTCTCATGCAGTACACTACGGTGGGAATATAAAATGGCACAACTTTGGGCAGGAGTTTAGCAGTTTCTTAAAAATGTAAATATATACTTACCATATGACCCAGCTATTCTACTTCTGGCTATTTACCCAAAGAGAAAGAAATCATATGTTTGTACAAATACTTCTGCAAAAATATTAATAACAGCTTTATTTGTAATTGCCCCACAATGGAAACAACCCAAATGTCCACCAAGTGGTGAGTGGATAACTATGGTATATACACTTAAGGGAATCCTACTCAGCCATAAAAACAAACTATTAATGCATGCATGCCTCAACACATACAGTGAAAGAAGCCACACATTGTATGATTCCATTTATATAGAAATAGAACGCTGATGAGTGGTTGCTTTGAGTTAGGAATGAGAACAGAGAGGAATTGCAAACAGACTTGAGAGAATTGGGGGCTTATTGGAAAAGTTCTAAAACTAGAATTTGGTGATAGATGCATAATAACATTAAAATTTTCTAAAACAAAACAGTAACTAAAAAGTCGACATTGAATTGTGGGGCAGAGAAGAAAAGTAGTTTTGTCTGGGGTGGGGGTTCTGGATGCTCCTGGGTAGACACACAGTGTAGAGTTCCTGGCCTAGCAAGTTGACATGCTGTGACTCAGGTTACCCAGAGAGACAAAACTCATCCCAGCCCCATATCTGCTTTGGTTTTCTGCTGATAAGAGTCAGAGCCCCCAGGAGAAGAGGTATTTGCCTGGTAAACTGTACTGAATTCCTGGTGTGCCTGGAAACTGTGCTCAGAGAATGTCTTAGAAATTTTCCCTGTTTACTTTACCCTGTGTTAGTCTATAGGTTTTTTTTTTTTTTTTTTAGAGACA
>NW_003852445.1:9448975-9450294 GCF_000181295.1 Otolemur garnettii
GGGCTGGATTCGAACCCGCCACCTTAGGTGTATGTGGCTGGTGCCTTAGCCACTTGAGCCATAGGCGCCGAGCCGGAAATTATTCTCTTGACAGTGATCTTGCTTTTGCCCATTTTATGGGAAATAAGCTTGTCTAATCTTTTCATATTTCAGTCATCCTGAGCAAATTAAAAAGGAAACAACCTCTTTCAATGCTAACAAATTATAGTTTTCCAGGGGCTGGAAGGTTCCTCTACATCAGGGATTCTCACTCTTGCCTGCGCATCAAAATCATCTGGAGACCTTTTAAAATTTCTGATTCCTGTACCTCAAATAAATCAGATTCTTAGTGCAATTGGAGAGAATGTAGGCATCAGTGTATTTTAAAACTGTCCAAGAGATTGCAATGTAGAGGCAAGATTGAAAACCATTGCTCTGGCTCAGCGTCTGTGGCTCAAGTGGCTAAGGCGCCAGCCACATACACCTAAGGTGGTGGGTTCGAATCCAGCCCGGCCTGCCAAACAACAATGATGGCTACAACCAAAAAATAGCCAGGCATTGTGGCGGGCACCTGTGGTCCCAGCTACTTGGGAGGCAGAGGCAGGAGACTCACTTGAGCCCAGGAGTTGAAGGTTGCTGTGAGCTGTGATGAGGCTCTGTCTCAAAAAAAAATAGAAAGAAAACCATTGCTCTAAGTCAGTAGTTCTCAACCTTCCTAATGCCTTCTAATGCTGTGACCCTTTAATACAGTTCATGTTGTGGTGACCCCCAACCATAAAATTATTTTTGTTGCTACTTCATAACTGTAATTTTCCTATTGTTATGAATTGTAATGTAAATATCTAATATACAGGGTGTATTTTCATTGTTACAAAGGGGCCGTGACCCACAGGTTGAGAACCACAGCTCTAAGTAAAGGTAACTGAGTTAGCACCTTTTTTCTTTGATTTGCTGCAGTCTCATGTGATCCTTCCAAATAGCTAGGACTACTGGTGTGTGCCCCATTCTGGGCTATTTTTTAGCTTATTATAGAGACTGGGTCTCACTGAGTTGCCCAGGCTGATCTTGAACTCCTGACCTTAAGTGATCCTCCTGCCTCAACCTCCCAAAGTGCTGGGATTATAGGGATGAGCCCCTGCTCCTGGCCTTAATGTTGAGTTTATGCAGCTCTGTACATTACTTAAAAAAATATAGAAATGGCAGCGCCTGGCTCAGCGCCTGTGGCTCAATTGGCTAAGGTGCCAGCCACATACACCTAAGGTGGCAGGTTCAAATCCCCAGCCCGGGCCCGCCAAAGAACAATGATGGCTGCAACCAAAAAAAAATGACTGGCGCTGTGG
>NW_003852445.1:9450785-9464416 GCF_000181295.1 Otolemur garnettii
AGAGGCCACCTAGGCCTCAGAACAGAGAACAGAGAACAGAAAGAAAAAAATGTTACATGGTGGTGTGCATCTGTAGTCCTAGAGGCCACCTAGGCAATGTAATAAGATACAATCTCTGAAAAAAAAATTTTTTTTAAGTATTGTGAAGTCAAGGAGAAGATACTGCCTTGTATTAAGTATTAGAAGGAAATACAAGCTGTAGTTATATATATATCCAGAAGAAAGAAAGGCAAGGAATAGGAATAATATCACAAAAAGTTAAGATGAAATGAGGCAAATTTTCTTATTTTTAAAAGCGCTAGATAATATGTTACAGCATTTCTTTTAAAACTAAGTGCCGTCTGAAAGAATAATCGACCAATTGAACATGTGAATTTTTAATATTTGCCATTTACTTAAAGGAATTTGAGATTATTAGCAATTGATGCAGATGCCATAAATCCATTAATAAAATGTGAATTCAAAACAATAAAGATAGAGGGGAAGTGAATATACCAGAAAGCTTTGCTAATGTCATTACTGTAAATGAGCATTACTTTTAGCTTAAAGTGCTCTGGTAGCCAAAATAAAAATAGAAACACAGCGAATTATTTGGTTTTTATTGCCTGAGAAACTGAAGAAGGCCAGTTCATTACAAGGGGGTAACATTGTTTTTCTAGAACTGAATTCTAAAAGGAATTTATTGCATGGGTCTTTTACAACACAATGTATAGCATAATAGTCTTTCAATAGCATTCTGAAAATAGTGTCTTGTTTGCTTTTGTTTTTGTTCTCGTTGACTATGTGTTAGTGAAAGAGCAGATCCCAGTTACTGTAAGGACCGGATTACTGAAGGAGCCAATATCAATAAGTCCCTTGTGACCCTGGGAATTGTCATCTCTACTTTAGGTATTTTGCGATAGATTGGTGACTGGAGTGGGAGGGAGACTTTGGGAAATAACTCATGTTTTTATTTTGACACTCTTTTTTTTATGAATTTACCTTTGTTTGGGGCATGAAATTTATTAATAATATTTGTTGGGCAGCGCCTGTGGCTCAGTGAGTAGGGCATCGGCCCCATATACTGAGGGTGGCAGGTTCGAACCCAGCCCTGGCCAAACTGCAACAAAAAATAGCCGGGCATTGTGGTGGGCACCTGTGGTCCCAGCTGCTCCGGAGGCTGAGACAGGAGAATTGCCTAAGCCCAAAAGTTGGAGGTTGCTGTGAGCTATGACACCACAGCACTCTACTGAGGGCGACAAAGTGAGACTCAGTCTCTAAAAAATAAATAAATAATATTTGTCTGTGGTTTTATAGCACACTGTGACCATCAATCCCAGCACACTCGTTTCAAAAAGAGGGGAGACTAAACAATTATATGGCTAAACACTGTATCTTGTGTCCGAAGTCTAATTTAGGGTTCAAACTTAAAATATCCTATTAAATGTAGAATGGAATTAATTAGGACGTGTGATACATAAGTCTTTGTCTTCCACTCATTGTTTTGTTTTAATGCATTTCTTCCTAATTTCTTCTTTCTTCCACTTTTATTTTTTGTTTTTAAGCCCAGAACTCCCAAGTACTCAGCAGCTGCCTGAGCCTCAACAGCTCAGCCAGCAATGGTGGTGACAGTGGGATCCCTACCTCTACTTCCGGGACCAGCAATGAAGGCGCACCCTCCCGGAGGCAGTCTTACATCCCGTACCGAGACTCTGTGTTGACCTGGCTGCTGAAGGACAGTCTTGGAGGCAACTCCAAAACCATCATGATTGCCAGTGAGTGGGACGCTAGAGCTGGTTCTGTGTTGAGACTGGTACTTTATCTCAGAGAAAGGGCCAAGACCACCCAAGTTTCTCATTTCATCAAGGGTCTTACACAGCATGGGTAATAGTATTAAGCTGAGTGGTTAAGGGCTGGGATGTAAGGGCTTGGCAAGTTTTTTAACTTTCTCCTTCTACTTCAGCCGTGTCTCCTGCACACACTAGCTACAACGAGACTATGAGCACGCTGAGATATGCCTCCAATGCCAAAAACATTATCAACAAGCCACGGGTAAATGAGGTGAGAGCTTCATGCCAAGTCTGGTATATTTTGCACAAAGTTCTTACTTTTCTCTAATTTCTACTCGCCACAACTTGCCTGATGTGTTCTCCAAATAATGAGGTAGTAGAAGCCTTTCTTTCAATGTTGTCTTCTCTTATATTTCTACTGCCTTCATTCACTAACCTTTTATGAGTAATTCATTTTAGATAATCTCTCTAAGGACATTTCTCTTCAAATCCCTGGTGTACTATCACCACTCTAAAAATGGTCATTTAAATTGTGTAAACTGCTTTATTTTGAATCAGTGTTGATTTATGCCTGTGCTTTTTTACTATGAAAACTGCCTGTATTTTGTTCCTATGCAAATTTTAGTTATTTCTCTGTTTAGATTAAATAGATAGGAATTCATTGGTTTTTGAAAGCTAAATAATAATGAGAATTTTCCAAATGTTCCTTATCTCCTTCACAATTTCGGTTCCGGAGCAGGGATATTAGCTGGTAGCCATATGTATGTATGTGTATGTATATATATATATATATATATATATATCCCATATATACTGTTTTACAAGACAGTAATTAGGCAGGTATTAATGTTTAGTCACATTTCTCTGGGTATAAAAAAATGTATTTACAATACAGTAAGATTAATATCTCCTACCTGTATGTGCCTTGATATTTGTTTTGGTTTTTTTTTTTTTATTTTTTAAAGATAGTTCAAACAAACAAATAAACAAAAAAGGGTGGCGCCTGTGGCTCAAAGAAGTAGGGTGCCAGCCTCGTATACTGGAGGTGGTGTGTTCAAACGCAGCCCTGGCCAAAAACTGCAAAAAACAAAGAACAGCAACAACAAAAGTCTCACTCTGTTGTCCTAGTGTTGGTCTAGCTCACAGCAACCTCAAACTCCTGGGTTCAAACAATCCTCCTCTCTAAGCCTCCCAAGTAGCTGGCTATAGGCAGCTGCCACAATGCCTGGTTAATTTTTCTATTTTTACTGAGACAGATGAGGGGGGTTGGTCTCACTCTTGCTCAGGCTGGTCTTGAACACCTGAGCTCAAGTGATCCTCCTGCCTCAGCCTACCCAGAGTGCCAGGATTACAGGTGAGCCACCGAGCCTGGCCTTGCCCTGATATTTGTATCACCTGCTTGGTCTTCTGCTCTAGGGCAACGATTCTCAAACTTTAGTGTGTATCAGAATCACCTAAAGGTTTGTTAAAACTCAGCTGGGTCATAGCCCTCAAGGGTTTCTGATTTAGTAGGTTTGGGGTGGGACTAAAATTTGCATTTCTAGCATGTTCGGAGGTGAAGTTGATGCTGTAGGTCTGGGAACCATGCTTTAGGAATGACTTACTGCTTTAGAAGTTACTGCACTTCTTCCAAGTTAATTGCATATAGTTATTTCATAGCTGGGTGACATCTGATGTGAGTTCCTGGTGACTGAGTTCTCTGTGTTTTAGGACGCTAATGTAAAGCTGATCAGAGAACTCAGAGAAGAGATCGAAAGACTGAAAGCCATGCTTCTGAGCTTCGAACTGGTATGCAGGCAATCAGAACTTTGCTGTACCTAAGTGAGTTCTCCTGAGCCCCTTCTGCTGCATTCCATGTTCTTGATTGACATTCATGAGCAGAGGCAGGGGCAGAGCCAGGAGAGGGGAGTTCTCTGATTTCCCTGCATAGCTTCAGATGGGATGGGCATTTTTTTTTTTTTTTTGAAACAGAATCTCACTATGTCACCCTCAGTAGAGTGCTCTGGCATCACAGCTCGCAGCAACCTCAAACTCTTTGGGCTTAAGTGATTCTCTTGCCTCAGCCTCCCCAGTAGCTGAGACTACAGGAGCCTGCCATTGGGATGGGCATTTTCTCACTGTGTCATCCTTTGTCAGAAAGGCATTTGCCTGAATGGCCCTTGCTATGTTTGGGCAGACATGGGGAATGGGGTCTTCCAGAAAGCATCTTTGAATTCTCCTCCTTTGTACCAATATGAGCCCAACTGCTTAGGTTCCTGATTTATTTCTGATCTTAATGATAAACTCTTCCCTTTATTTGTACCTTATTTTCCTTCACAACTGGAAGTGTGAGACGCACCTGATGTTCAGACCAGGAAAATATCAAAGCACATCTCTCTCTCTTTGTTTGTGCAGAGGAGCTTCAGTTCACTGAATGATGGAAAGGATGAAGATCTGAAGGAGCTGGTTTTCCAAAATGAACTGAAGGTGGGTATGTTGGGGGGGATTCAGCTGAGTGCTTTACATCACATCACCCTGGGAGCTCCCTCCATTATTCCTAGCCAGGGCTGGTCGGTAGGCCCGGCAGAGAGGATCCCTCTAGTTCAGGCGTCCTCAAACTATGGCCCGCTGGCCACATGCAGCCCACCTAGGACATTTATCCAGCCTGCTGGATGTTTTTCCTGCCGCTGTCTGTCCTGCAGCTGACTCATCCTGGGGCCCGCAGTCCGGCCCTCCAACAGTCTGAGGGACAGTGAACTGGCCCCCTGTTTAAAAAGTTTGAGGACACCTGCTCTAGTTTAACAACAATTTATGTCTCCTTTCAGCCTTGAAGGGGATGCGTTTGCCTTTAGGGACTTCTGGCTTTCTGATTAGGGCAGCAGTTCTCAACCTGTGGGTTGTGACCCCTTTGTAACAATGAAAATACATCCTGCATATCAGATATTTACATTACGATTCATAACAGTAGCAAAATGACAATTACGAAGTAGCAACGAAAATAATTTTATGGTTGGGGGTCACCACAACATGAAGAACTGTATTAAAGGGTCATGGCATTAGGAAGGTTGAGAACCACTGTCTTAGGGGTTCATTATAGTTCCCTTGGGTAGTGAAAGTAGCCGGGGGCCGGGGTGAGGGTGGGGAGAATCTATTTTCTAGTCAGTAAGACAATCAGCCAGTATGTATTCATTGCATATGCACCAGATAGGTGGTTAGAATGATTCCATAAGAGCAGAGAAGGCCCCGCCCTCAACTGACTTGCAGTCTTGTTGGAAGCACATTAGAAAAGGGTGTGTTTCGACTATATGATTGATATGAAAAGAGTTTAGGGAAGGGAGAAATCATTGCGGCTTGGAATTTTCTGGGAAGACTTGATGTGCTGGAACTGGAAGGCAAAGAACTGAGCTTGAAGTAGCCCTCGAAGGTTTGATAGCTTTGTTAGGGTCAAGTGGCAAGGCACTGCGGTGAGAGGAAAACATAAAGTCTAGAACTGGGAGAAGAAAGTGGCGTGACAGGCCATGTGGGAGCGCACACTGAGGAAGGCTGACCCTGGTGAGCGTGGATGTCCGTGGTAGACAGTAGAGGAGGTTTAAGGTTAGGGCCAGTTTGGAAGGTTTGACTTGATGCAAACAGGATTTGTAACTTCTTGAATCAGATTGGTGACATCATAAAGGAATGTCTTGGGGGAATGAATGTGACACTTGTATGCGGTATTAATCCAAAGGGAGGGGACACTAGAAACAAGACCAACCAGGAAAGAGACTGCTCTTGTGCTCTTGTAACCTACTGAGGGCAAGGATGGGACATTTTGGAAAAGTAGACTAATTGGTGATTCCCAGAGACATTTTAAAAAAAGACATGGTAGGCATTTTTTGCTGACAGGTTAGATTTAGATCTACAACCAAAATATCCCAATTTCTAATATTTTATTACATCACTCTTACATGTTATTTGAGTATTCTGGCAATGTCAGTGTATTGTTACCCTAATTAAACTTTAGGACTACATCATACATTCAGAAGTTTCTCAGAAAAATCTTGGTTTAGACATGTATTCTGATTTTTGGTTGAGAAAACATCATCCCTCTATATAATGAGGGGCCAAGTAGAAAAGCCAAAATCATTCCAAGCTCATCAGCATTTCACATTACTCCTTGCTGGCTGTGTGACCTTAGGCAGAGTGGGAGTAAGCAGGGAAAGCTGGTCACAGAGGCAGCTGCACCAGGTCCTAAGCCAGAATGCCCTCTGCTCACCAGTGCCTGTGGTCCCCATCCAGTCGAGCCCTTCACGTGTATCCTGTATCACTGGTTTTCAGACTTCAACTCAGTCATTGTAACTTTAAAACAGTGTTTCCAGGGTATATAAAATTCTTGTATCTAAACATGGCGTGATTTTTTTCGTAAGTATTCCCTTTATGAGAGAAGTACTTAACCTGAATCGAAGTTTTTTGACCTTCTTCACTTCTTCCATTCCCTGGATAAGCTTCCTGCTTAGGCATCAGATTCCACCAAAAAAAGACAAAGGACCCTCTTTCAACAGTTTGTTCATGTCTATAAGGCAGTCTTAGCTTAAGCCCTTCGAGCCTAGGTTGATTTACTTTTTTTTTGGAGACGGTCTCACTTTGTTGCCCTGGGTAGAGTACTGTGGTGTCATAGCTCACAGCAACCTCAAACTCTTGGGCTCAGTCTCCCTCTTGCTCAGGCTGGTCTCGAACTCATGAACTCAAGCAATCCACCCACCTCAGCCTCCCAGAGTGCTAGGATTACAGGCATGAGCCACTGCACCTGGCAGTATATTTACTTTTAAAACTGTTCCTGATACATAGTAAGCACTCGGTGTTTTTTTGTTATAATGTTTTTATTATATGGTCTCCCAGGTCAGTTCCATATAGTCTTCATTCTACCTGGCGAGATTCCCCTTAGTGCTTTGTGGGTCCTTGAGCCATGGGCAAGCTTATGCTATGATTCAAGGTATTGCACCTTGGGAAAGCAGTGTTAGTTCATAAAAGACATCTCAAATGTGGATCATATAGAAGTGGGATGGGAAAGGGGAAATTATAAACAAAGACGTCTTCCTAACATCCCAATTAATTTTTAAAAATACCATTTTTTTCTAATCATAAAAACAATACATAGTCATTGCAGAAAACTTTACAAATAACACTGAAGGCACTTCTGTTTTTGAAATTAACATTTGCTTATTGAAAAAAACTTGGAAAATACAACTCAGGGTTGGAGGAGGTGCACAAGCTTTTTTTTTGAGACAGAGTCTCACTATGTTGCCCTCAGTTGAGTGCCATAGTGTCACAGCTCACCGCAACTTCAACTCTTGGGCTTAAGTGATTCTCTTGCCTCAGCCTCCCAAGTAGCTGGGACTATAGGCACTACTTCCGTCTATATTTGTTTTTTATTGTTGCAGTTGTCATTGTTGTTTAGCAGGCCCCAGGCTGGGTTTGAACCTGCCAGCCCTGGTATATGGCCGGCACCGTAACCACTGAGCTACGGGCGCCGAGCCATCCTCTGAGCTTTTGTCGGCTCCCTGAGCTGAGTGTTTAAGATCACCTTCTGTCCCTCTGCAGGTAGACCAAATGACTAAAGACTGGACCCAGAAGTGGAACAATTGGCAGGCCCTCCTGGAGCATTACAGCGTGGATATCAACAGGAAGAAGGCTGGGGTGGTCATTGACTCCAGCCTGCCACACCTGATGGCCTTGGAGGACGATGTGCTCAGCACAGGTGTTGTGCTCTATCACCTCAAGGTGAGGAGGCTGGGGGCCTCCTTTTCTTCCTCAGCCACTGGCCCCAGAAGTCAAGAGGGAAAGGCCAGGGGCAGCAGCTGTGTTCCTGAGCACTGAGACAGGTGCCACAGAGCTGCCTTTAGGTTTGTCCTCAGGAAACTGGTCTAGCTGACAAGTTGTGACATTTTGCTTTTGCAAATACATAGAGTAGAAGACTGACAGTCTGGACAATCATTTGTTTTCCAGCTGCTGCTAGTGTTGTTCTTTATATAAATTGCTTTTGTCCTCTGTGCCTTAATTTCCTCATTTAAAGTACAAACAGTGGTTCTCACCTTCCTTTTTTGGCATCTCTGCAGCACAGTGGTGCAGTCATGGAGAGTGAAGTCCTAGCCTCAGAAAACCCTTAGTGCTCCTAAACTCTGTGAATACAGGCTGCTCAAAGGTGACTTTCAGAGACTAAAGGGAGAATTCAGAAGATTTGAAGGTTTTATTCTGAAACTTTCACTCTTTGTTAACCCCAAATCAACAAATGAAGCTTCTCTACCACTACATTTACCTGGAAAAGAAAGGAGAGAGAAAGTAGATAAAGGAAGCTTAAAGCATGAGGGAGAGTCCAGAGGCCTGGGATTTGGGGGAGACAACATGCATCTATTCAGAAAAAAATCGATTGAACTTAAGGCCTTCCAAACACGACCTGGCTCACCTGGCTCTTTGTCACCTGGAGGCTAGTCCTCATTTCTATTTTTTTTTTTAAGAGTGCTGTGGCATCATAGCTCACAGCAACCTCAAACTCCTGAGCTGTAGCAATCCTCCTTCCTCAGCCTCCCAAGTAGCTGAGACTACAAGCATGTGCCACTATGTTTGGCCAATTTTTCAGTTTTTAGTAGAGATGGGGTCTCACTCTTGCTCAGGCTCGTCTTGTACTCCTGAACGCAGGCAATCCACCCGCCTCAGCCTCCCAGAGTGCTAGGGTTATAGGTATGAGCCACTGTGCCCCGCCTAGTCCTCATTTCTCAATGAAGCAGTGTTGAGAGTTGGTGACTCTTTTTTTTTTTTGGACCTCAGGAAGAGCTGAGTCATCCCCCAGGCCTTCCTATTCATTTTTTTTTCTTTTTTATTGAATGATAACTATGTACATTAATGCACTTCTGGGGTACAGTGTGGTGTTTTCACACACAATCTGAAGAGAGTTGGTGACTTGGTAGATGATCACATCCTGCGCTCATCACACATGTCCTTCTATGGAAAGGACCATTCCTACGGATGGCAGAACAAACTGCACAAGGCCGAAATCCCTATGCTCACTGAAAATCCAACTTCAGTTCTTGTAATTGTCCCCAGCTAACACTTAAAAAGAACAAAGAGAGAGTTTATGGGGGTGGGTATGTGGTGTGCTGTTATCCCTGGAGAAATCAGCCTTCTAATGCTGCGGAGCACATGGAAGTGAGATGGTAGCGAAGCTCATTTGTGTTCTTAGGACAGGCCCTTAGGGAGGTTGTCAGGCTGAGCTGCTCAGACAGAAAGTTAAAAGTAGCTTATTTTCTGGCACAGTGGGCGTAAATTATCTTAGCGAAAATGCCTCAGGCAGAAGTGCCCATCCACTTTTACTGTAGCAACAGATCTAAATACCAAATGTCTACATAGATCCTTCCATTAGTCAGAACCACAGGGAGGGGTTGGGGGTCAGGAAAAGACCAGATCGATTAAACTGGTGACTGTTTGGGTAGAACTGATCTGAGTATGCATTGGACATGGATTGAGCAGACAAAGCTAGAAATCAAGTAGTAGAGCTCTGTGGGTAGCAGCAGAGGGTTAAAGGACATGACTGTTAGATTGACTTGTAGACACAGACTAATGATGACATTATCTGAATGTAGGATTGCTGATTTTCTTTACCTAATGCATAATAAAGATTTTGGGCTTGGCGCCTGTAGCATAGTGGTTATGGCACTAGCCACATACACCAAGGCTGGTGGGTTTGAATCCAGCCTCGGCCAGCTAAACAACGACTGCAATAAAAAATAATAATAACATCCAGGCATTGTGGTGGGCGCCAGTAGTCCTAGCTACTTGGGAGGCTGAGGCAAGAGAATTGCTTGAGCTTAAGAGTTTGAGATTGCTGTGAGCTGTGAGGTCATGGCACTCTACCAAGGTTGGCATAATCAGATTCTGTCTCAAAAAAAAAAAAAGATTTTGATCCCTTCTTGGTGCATTTCCAGTGGACTTGGCTGATAGTACTTTAGTCTATTGATAATATTGACATTTCTGCATTTTATGCACCCATTTTTTTCTTTTTTGTTTCTTTAGATATTGTTTTTGGTAATAGTATAACAGTAGTGGGCCAAGATTCTCTGTATTTTTATTTTCTTGGCTAACTTTGTTGTATACCTAGAACTAGTCTCTGGAAATACCCTGCGAGCTACGTTCCCTTGCATCACCTCGGGAAGCTCCTTAGGCAGAAAACAAGCAAAGGGGAGGGGAGATTACTGGTAGCCTGAACTTCATCCTTTAATTGCCTTTATGCCACTAATCTCCCTGCATAAAGAGGCCCAGGGGACAGTACACCCAGGTGCCAACTCAGTCCTTGTCATCTGAGGATCCATCACTTTTTGTTTGGTGGTTTTCTGCCCTAAAATCTAGGATTTATGATGTGCCGTGGCCTTTATCTTCTTGGTAGGAGTGTGCCTCATGATCAGAGCTCTCCCTGATCTTACATGAAGAGTTTTGACCTTTTACCCTTGAACTGACCTCTGATGCTGTTTGACAGTGTTTGTAGAAGCTAGCATCCATTGATTCATGTGGTCCTCAGTGGCAGAGCAGGAAAGACTGGGCTCTGGCTACTTTGTATATGCAGGGGAGAGGGGAACACAGTGAGGCTAGAACATCATTCATTACTTCCAGGATTCTTTCTTTTCACAAACTATTTTAGGGGATAAGAAGGGAGCTCCCTGCTTTGGCTGCTGACTGTGAAGCCTAATGGAGAAATCTCTGGACACTTTGAAAACATTAGTCACTGGGAAGGTAGTATAATAAGATTGGAAAAGCGTGAGTGTAGGACCTGGAGAGACCTGAATTCTAGTCATAGCTCCCCTATTTGGTATGTGAGTTTCTTGAGCAGTTTATCCTCTGTGAGCTTCAGATCGCTCTATGTAAAAAGGATATAAGCCTATAATACCAACACTTGGGGAGGCTGAAGCAGGAGCATTGCTTGAGGCCAGAAGTTTGTTTAAGACCATCCTGGACAACGTAGAGAGACCCTGGCTCTACCAAAATAAAAATCAGGCAGATGTGATGGTGTGGACATTTAGCTACTTGGGGGCCTGAGGCAGGAGGACCCCTTCAGCCCAGGAGTTTAAGGCTGCAGTGAGCTATGATTGGACCACTGCATTCCAGCCTGCGCAACAGAACAAGACCCTATCTCATGAAAAATAAACAAATAAGATAATACCTACGTTTTGCATTGCAAGGATTAAATAATGATATCTATAATCTTCAGCATAATACCTGTGCATATTGAATGGTTATTCAATAAATGATGAAGACACACCTAAAATCTAGCATCTCTGTTGCTATGTGGCGGCCTTCTCCAAACAGGGCTGTGTGATCTTAAGCACATTTGCCATAATCCAAGGGCCAACAGGCCTTGTCCTCTACTAACACAGTGTTTCATTTGTACTAACTCCAGCTTATCCCTCCTCTCTATACTTTCTTGCAGTTCTTCTTTATTCTAGAGGTGCTTTTCTCCTATTTGTGCTTTACCCTTCTTAGAATCTGGTGTCTATTGCACTTCATCTGCGGACTAAGAAGGTAACAATCCTCATTTCCAGAAATCTTCATAAAATGCTTGTCTCTTTGAGACCCAACTTAGCCCCTTGGGGGAAAGCTGTATTTGTGTGCTCCTTTCCCTGACCTGATGGTTGTGGATACTCCCTAACTTCAGGACAAAAAGGAGTTTGCCAAAACATAGTGGACTTTGCAAGTACCTCGTGCTGCCTTGTCATATATTTTTTACTTTTGCCTTCTTAGGGGCTTCCTGGGCTGCAGAGTGAGGAGAGGGGTCAGAACAGCTGGGGCCAAAGTTGGGGAGTGGCATAGAAAAGGCTGGGTTAAGAATGGGAAGACAGTGATAACACTCAACTGTGGACTTTCCTCTGGGGGCAAGGCCATGTCTTTTTCTAGTATCCCTAGAAAGGCTTTTTTTTTCCCCCTTTAGGAGGGAACAACAAAAATAGGAAGAAGTGACTCAGACCAGGAACAGGACATTGGTAAGTGGTAGAACATATGGGTTAGGTCTGACACTTTGGGGTGTTTGTGCCTAAAATGTTTCTCAAGAGAAATCTGATGCTATGAGGGAAGGGAATTTTTGAAGCATGAATGGTCTGCTTCTCTTTCTGCTGCTAGGTGTTGGGGCCGGGATGTGATAGGAAGCCTACACGGTAGGAGGATTTCAGGTTGCGGTAGTTTCAGGGGGTGGCTCTTCCTCTCTTATTATGGTGTGAGATCTTCAAGACATTGGTTTCTAATCTTAAAGATTGGAGGAGGTGTTCCCATGTGTTTCCCCCCACCCAAATGACCACTGTCTCCTCTGTAGTCCTGCAGGGTCAGTGGATTGAAAGAGACCATTGCACTATCACCAGTGCCTGTGGGGTAGTCGTCCTCCGGCCTGCGCGGGGGGCTCGCTGCACAGTCAACGGCAGGGAAGTCACAGACTCCTGCCGTCTGACCCAAGGTAGGACTGTCTACAGCCCTGTTTAAACCAGGGAGAGTGATGGACCAGTAGTAGTCTCTTGGGCCCAGAGAGTTCAGTGCAGCAGGTTTCACAGGCGGAGCACTCTGCCTCTGCACCAGAGACCTGAGTATTTTCTAATGTGATCTTGTTTTCTTAAACAAGCCCCAATTCCAGAGCAGAGTGAAGGATGACTCTGACATTTGTACCTGTGCTCGTTAACTCTATGTTGTCCTTGAGAAAGGCTCTAAGCCTCGCTTCCTTATCCCTAAAATGGAGATAATAATAGGGTTCTTGTGAAGACTGAGTGAACCTTATCCATGTGAAGTTCTGAACATGATTCTTGGCCTTCAGTAAACACTGTCATTATTTCTATCACTGTCACTACCATTATTCATCTATTCAAATCCTGTCTCCTTGGAAACTGAGCTTAGATTCCTCTGTGAAGCTTTGCCTGACCACTCCACCTGGAACTCATCATGCTTTCCTCTGTCTATTGTATTAATTCAATGTGTATGCTATGAAATATGTAATTAATACATACCAGCTAAATGATCAGTCATTGAGGGCGTGATTTTGTCTCACAGAACAGTGGTGCACAGTATGTACTCCAAACACAATCTGTTTATTGACTTCCCTCTTGTCTCTGTGCTGCAGGAGCCGTAATAACTCTGGGGAAAGCACAGAAGTTCCGATTCAGCCACCCAGCAGAGGCTGCCATCTTGCGGCGGCGAAAGCAGGTTAGCACAATTGTGTTTTCTGGGATGTTGCTGGTCTCCCTATTTCTTCTTTTAGAGGAAAAGCTTGAGCCTTATCTGGTTCTGTTGGGCTGGGGGTGATGACAACAGCCTCATTGAACTTTCTTTCTTGCTCCAGGTAGGAGAGGTTGCTGGTGGCAGTGGCTCTTTGGAATGGCTGGACTTAGATGGAGATGTCACTGCATCTCGTCTGGGTCTCTACCCTTTGCTTTGGAAGGGAAGGTGAGAAACAGCTGATCATACTGATATGGAATCCACTGGGTTTGCTTCTTAGTCCATTACAACATGGAGCAAGGAGATGCTTGGGGTAGCAAGCAAGATCTGAATGAAGTCTGATCTGAGTCAATGTGATTTGAAAATCCTGAACTAGCTCCTAAGAGTGTATTTGGCGGGAAAGTGGTCTTGGCCCTCACTCATTTCCTCTGGTATTTCAATTTTCTTCATCATGTAAAGAGGTGTATTATTTGATTTTTCTAAGGTCACTTTCCTATCACAATAAGATTTAACTGTGATATGTTTGTAGATATCTTTGATACTGATTTCTGAACTTTTCTCCCTATATCTCTTTAAAATTTCAATCTGCTCTGGTGTGAGCTCATAGTCTATGTCAGTTAGCTTCTAGAACTTATGACTTCCTTTGAGTTTTTTTTTTTTTTTTTTTTT
>NW_003852445.1:9465243-9468659 GCF_000181295.1 Otolemur garnettii
AAAAAAAAAAAAAAAAAAAAGATTATATGTCTGAGAATCCTTTTCCCTCTCACAAGCAAGAATTCAGAATTGTACATGAGAGAGACAGGAACCATAGGAATAACAGGAAAATATCTTGGGGGATGCACCCTTTTATACCCACTTCACTTGCTTGCTCTGTGACTGAGGCATTTAGGCAGAGTTTGATATGTGACTAACAGTAACTACTTTTTAAATTCATAGTCATACTTCATCCATTTCTACAAAGAATACCCTTTCCAGATCTAGATTCCTTGCAGGCTGGGTACTGGGAATCCTTCTGTTCTCATTAGTCCAGGGACCTCTGCCTTGGGATTTCTAGTAGGACTTTGTACCTATGATGTTACTGGCATTGGGAACTGCCAGGCACCTTTGGACAAGGTCATAGTAGAGTTATGATGGCCCTTGGTCCCTTGGTTCCTTCAGAGGGATCTGGCTGCCCTTTCATCAGACCAATGGCATTTGATGGCAGATGAAGACAGTCTCAGAGCTGACCTTGGTAGTGAGGGATGTTGGATAGGGGAGCAGTAATGCTCTGATTTGGAAAGTCTGAACAGCAGGCAAGTCTTAGGAGGGCTGCTAAGGGATGAAGGACTACAATAGAGGTTTAAGGAAGGGTGGTCTGTGTCTACAGCTCTATGGGATGAAGGCTAAGTTATAAGAGGTGACATAGGGTGGAGAGTATCGCAGCCAAGTATCAAGCCTGTTCTCTCAGGACAGAGGCCAGAACTTTTGCTTTGTCAGAGTGGCCTTCCCTTTCTGTAGTGAAGTCGTGAGGAGGCCCCATTTTAGGTGAGATTTGTTTTGGGATGACTCATCAGAGATCTGTTTTTCCAGAGTTTTACAGATAACATGTCAACATAAAGAAGCATGGATGTGGAGAACATGTATTACAATTGGACAAAACTGGTTCTCACCCTGGTGGCACCACATAAAAGCTATGTGACAGCCTGAGCAAGAGCAAGACCCCCTCTCTACAAAAAATTGAAAAATTAACTGGTTGTGGGGATATGCACCTGTAGTCCTAGCTACTTGGGAGGCTAAGGCAGGAGGATCACTTGAACCCAGGAGTTTGAAGTTGCAGTGATCTGTGATCATGCCACTGCACTCTAGCTTGGGTGACACAGTGGGGTGGGGAGAGAGAAAAGCTGTGTGACTGTAGGCAAGTCACTGAATTTCTGAGCCCATTTCCTCACCTCTAAAGAAATATTACCATCTCTTTCCCAGGAATTCTTGTGGTAAGGATTGAAAGATCTAGTGTATGTGGGCAGTGCTGGCAGCTGCCATGGCCCCTGCTGCTGCCCAGGAAGACTGCCTGCCTTTCTTCTCTCTCCTGTCCTCCTTTCTCAGCCCAGCTGGCCTGTTGACCCCACGGTACACTGTGGTCTCCTCTTGCCTTTTAAAAGTCTTCTCTGGCTCTCTAGCACAATGAGCATTAACATGACCTTTTGGAAACATCAAGAATGTGCTATTTCATTCCATGTGAATCAAGGACTCTCCCACCTGCCACCTCCACTATTCAGCACCAGTACTAGGATCCTGTAGACTGGACTTGTCCTGCTTAGCTATTATGGATGGAAGAGATATGTGCCCGCCCCTGTGGAGGTGGTGTGGTATGGAGCTCAAGACTGTGATTGGGCAAAATGAGGGAGAGGAACCTGTATGAGTAGAGAAAAAAATGCATATTGACAGCTGGGCTCCCAGCTGTGTGGCTGTGTGTCCATGAGACTTTCTCCTCTGCTCTCGGATAGGGTTGGCTCCAAAGCCACCTCTTGTCCTAGGCTTTCAAAGTTCCCTCATTTACCTCTCTGGAGGAGCGTTTATGGGGCACCTACCAGGCTGAAGCTGACTCCAGAGCCAGGGAAAGCCAGGGGAAATGGCCAGTCTGCTCTCCTTTTTTCCTTGCCGCAGAGATCTGGACCAGAGAGCAGTTTGTCCATAAATACCATTGCCTGTGTTGTTGGCATTTTCCCATTTGGAATTTTAGGGGCTTAACCTTAGGTGCCTAGAGCCTGGGACACACTGTTGCTGCTACCACTGCCACCACCACTGTTGCTTCAGTTAGTAGATGCTGCTGCAGAAGCTGCCAGACCCTGAGGCAGGGAGGAGAGCTGGGAAAGAAGAGGGAGGGCCCAGTGGAGTCCTGGCAGCAGCTGTGGGGTTCTGGAGCCACCACGATGAAGCCAGCCATCTGATAGAGACAGGGGTCCCTTGGCTGGCAGGTAAATGAAGACTTGCCCCTTGAAATCTACCCAGACATGCAGCATAAAATTGCTGTTTTCTTTTTTACATGCTTTCTGGGAATTCAACTAAAGTGCTTAGCTGAGGGAGCCATTCTGTCTGTGTGGGACCTTAGGTAAATGTGCTGTGTCTGCAATGATCACCCAAACAGCTTCTCCTTGCAGGCCCCAGTGTTGCTATAAAGTAAAGTGTATCACAGCTGCTGCTTTCCTAGGGGAGGGTAAAGGGAATGCTCTTCTAGGGAGAAGCAAATTGTAAATCAGAAGGTTGGGGAGATAGCCAGAGAGGGAAACTAAGTAATCTCAGGGAATCCAAAATATCCCCTCCTTGCCTGTGCCATCTGGTGGTTTGTAGGGTTTTGCTGGATTTGTCTAGGACTCTGTGATGGTCTTACATTTGTAATTCTGCCATTTCTTTGGCCAGACAAAATTTGGAACTGTATACAGGCATGATACATATAAATAGACGTATAAAATGTTCTCCAGGGGAATAGTTGCTGTCTCCAGTCTTCTGTGTCACGCGTGACAGAGGGCACCTTTCCTCCTTATATATGTTCCAACTATGTTTTTGGCCTTTGCCTTCACCAGGCAGCACCAATCTTCCCCTGAGCACATCTGCTCAAATATGTGGACCTGTCCTAGTCCTTGTACTGCTTACAAATTGAATCACCTCACAGCCTCCTTCCCAGGGAAGGGACTGTGGTTGTGGCATCTCCCACTCCCAACCCCCAATCTATTCCACCCATCTCTCGTCACCCATCATCTTTCACTGTCCACCCAAGGCCACATTTTGAAATCTTAACTTCTTCCAAGACAGTGGTGGCGAACTTTTTCTGTAAATGGCCAGACAGTATTTTAATCTTTGTGGGCCATGTGGTCTTTCTGTGGATGCTTGACTTTGCCAGTGTGGTGCAAAAGCAGCCCCATATGATACATAAACAATGGGTTTGGCCATGCTCCCAAAAAGCTTTATTTATGAAAACGGAAAGCACACTGCAACATTTGCACCACACACTCTAGTCTGTAAACATGTACTTTACTTCTTTCTTTTTTTACAGTTTTTGGCTGGTTCTGGGTTTGAACCCACCACCTCCAGCATATGGGGCCGGTGCCCTACTCCTTTGAGCCACAGGCACCGCCCAATTTTTTTTTTTTTTT
>NW_003852445.1:9469807-9473432 GCF_000181295.1 Otolemur garnettii
CCCTTGGTAGAGTGCAGTGGCATCACAGCTCACAGCAACCTCCAGCTCTTGGGCTTAGGCAATTCTCTTGCCTCAGCCTCCCAAGTAGGTGGGACTACAGGCACCCACCATAATACCTAGCTATATTTTTGTTGCAGTTTGGCCAGGGCCAGATTTGAACCCACCACCCTCAGTATATGGGTCCGGCACCCTACTCACTGAGCCATAGGCACTGCCTTACTTTTGCTATTTTTAGTAGAGACGAGGTCTTGCTCTTGCTCAGTTTGAACTCCTAAGCTCAGATGATCCACCCGCCTTAGTCTCCCAGAGCACTTAGGGTTACAAGAGTGAGCCACCACACCTAGCCTCATGGTTAATCTTATTTCATTTTTGTTCATACTTTCTCCCATTCCTGTCCACTGGGTATGGACAAATTCATGACATACTTCACCAGTAAACACTTCTGCATGTGTCTTGGAAAGATAAGGCAGAGTCTAAGGGTCTTGATCCTATTCCAGGTCTGCTTCACTGAGAGTGGCCCTTGTGAAACCCAGCTCTCCCTTTGGGCTGCTGCCACACACAGACGTAGGGTGCATACAAACTCTCTTCCTCTTCTGGACCAGCTGCCTCTTCCCATCAGGGCACAGGAATTTTTGTTTTAGGGAATGGAGGTGGTGTAGCTATCTCTGAACATGTAGAAGAGAATCTCCATTGGAGCTTCTGCTCTACTTTGTATTTTCAACAGATTTTTAGAAGAAACCTTTATTTATTTATTTTTGAGACAGTCTCACTTTGTTGCCCTCAGTAGAGTACTATGGCCTCATAGCTCATAGCAACCTCAAACTCTTGGGCTCAAGTGATCCTCTTGCCTCAGCCTCCCAAGTACCTGGGACTTCAGGCGCCTGCCACAAGGCTTGCCTATTTTTTTGAGACAGGGTCTTGCTCTTGCTTACACTGGTCTCAAAACTCCTGAGCTCAAGCAATCTACCCACCTCAGCCTCCCAGAGTGCTAGGATTATAGGTGTGAGCCACCATGCCCCGCCTCTTTTTATTTTATTTTTTTTAGAGACAGAGTCTCACTTTGTCACCCTCAATAGAGTGCTGTGGCATCACAGCTCACAGCAACCTCCAGCTCTTGGGCTTAGGAGATTCTCTTGCTTCAACCTCCCGAGTAGCTGGGACTACAGGTGCCCGCCACAATGCCCGGCTACCTCTTTTTATTTTTTAAAGGACAAAACTTCGTGGTTTAGTTAAAATATTTTTGAGTTTCTTTAAAAACAACTTCCTCATGATTTTTCTTAACCAAAATAAGCTTATGTTTCTGCTAAACTTACAAATCTGAGAATATGTCAGTTTAATGACAGTTCTCCCCTTCAGCTCTGTGACATCACGAGCTGCCTGTGACACCATGCCTGTTTGTCCCAAGTTGCCGGAAGTCCAAAGCCTTCTCCACCCTGTTGAATTCAGGGCTGTCCTGGAGGGGCTTAGACTGCTACCAGTTTGTCCTGAGCGTGGTCTGCGTTTCTTCTTGGGGAACCCCGGATGCTTCTGTGATAGGAGAGTGCTTGAAAAGCAGTGTGACAAGGACCTTCAGCTGCCAAGGGATGCAGAGATGTCCCACAGGGCCTGGGTTCAGCAGCAGCAGTGCTCTGTGAAGGATTTGAGGCCACAAATCCTAGCAGGACAGATTGGAGTTGAGAAGGAACTTAGAGTTTGACCAGACTTCTCTCAGCCAGCAGACTACAGAAAGTAGGTGCCCCCCTTTGGAAATGTCTGCCTCACCTCCTCGCTTCTCCTCTTTGGTGCTTCCCCAGCCTTCTGTGTTCTCTCCTTTGTTTTCTTTGTGAGATGATGGAACCTTTGGTGTTAGGTGTTCTCTCCCTTCTTTTAGAGACCAGAGGCTCTTCTAAGGGGGCTGGAAACAGGAATAAGGAAGCTCCCTTCCTGCTCATCTCTCAGAGCGATGGGCCTGCTCCTCACTCCTCACGTGCACACCTGCCCATGCCTTACCACCTGCCCTCGCACGTGTCCACTCTCGTGCTAAGGGCCTGCAGCCCCTGTCCTGTCTTGTCACCTTGGCCGGCTCTTTCACTCCACACAGGAAGAGCCATGGGCAGAGGTGTCTGAGCCAAGGCAGCCACAAGCAGGGAGGAAGGTGCTGAACTTCTGAGTGTTTTCGGTCCCCAGACCAGCAGTGGCTGCTCAGAGAAGACACTTGGCCAGCCAGTTCACAGCAGCAGCAAGAAGACAACTATGTAGCAGAGAAAGAAGCTGAGGCATTTGTTCCACTTGATCCCCCTGCATCAGACAGATCCTGAGACTCAGCCATTCCCACCCACCTAAAGCCCAGAGAGGGCAGACGCATTTGGATACATTCTTCAAGCAGCAGGGTGGAATGTCTGGTGAAAAAATGCCTCCCTCCAGCTAGAGAGAATCATCTAGAAGCAGAGATTGCTGGGAGCCCAGAAGGGACCGCAGCAGTTCAGGGCACAGTCCTGCTTGCTGCAGGACAAGCACACCCACAAGTCCCCACTCCGGGACCCCCGTGAAGGCCGGGTTCCAGAGCCTCGGTGTGGAGGCGGATGGGCATGCTGCAGTCCTTTGAGCCTCCAAAGGCTCTGCAGCCAGCACGTGCCCCAGCTCCACAGGTACAGCCCGTGTCACCTGGGAGCACGTGGTGAAGTTGATAACTGTCCCTCAGGCAGTGCTCCTTACTCCCCAGCGCCTCAGTCTCCTCGATCTGTGAGCTGAAAGATGTGTGCTCCTCTTTTCCCCATCACCTTCCTCTCCTCTGGCTACTCTTCTTCCTTCTCTGTATATCTTCTCAGATTCAGCCTTCTCCCTTAGTCCTCACCCTCAGAGAGGCGAGTCTTGCTTCTTTGATGCTATCTTCTGGGCAGGGATCTCAGCCTCGCTTTTCTCCTGCTCTTAGACCTGCACTATCCACATACATGTGCTTTTATGTCCTGCACATACCACCTCAGTCCCCTCAGGCTTCAAACCAGGTTTCTTCATTCCCAGACCACCTCCCTCTCCCTCCCTGCCTGCCTGCACTTTAAGTGAGGTCCTGGCCCCATCTTGACGCCTAGGCTCAAGTCAGGATCGTCCTTATTTCTTTTCTCTATCACTCTTTATATGCAGTAAAGGGGGGAGGATTCCAAACTCTTTGGACCAGAGGCCTGTGTCTTATACCTTTCCATATCCTTAGGGCCTCTGCAGAAAGTTCACAATTGATGTCTGTTGGTGTTTGCTCACCTCTCTGGTCTTCAGAGTACTAGGTGGACTCTTAAAAAACTTTTTTATTATGAAAAATTTTAAACAGACCAGGTGTGGTGGCTAAAGCCTGTAATCCTGGCACTTGGGGAGGCCAAGGTGGGGGGATTCCTTGAGCTCAGGAGGTCGAGACCAGCCTGAGCAAGACCAAGACCCTGGCTCAGTGCCCGTAGTACAGTGGTTACGGCGCCAGCCACATACACTGAGGCTGGCAGGTTTGAATCTGGCCCGGCCAGCTAAAACAACAATGACAACTGTAGCAAAACCTGGTGCCTGTAGTTCCACCTACTTGGGAGGCTGAGGCAAGAGAATTGCTTGAGCCCAAGAGTTGGAGGTTGCTATGAGCTGTGATGGCAGGGCACTCTACCAAGGG
>NW_003852445.1:9474216-9483326 GCF_000181295.1 Otolemur garnettii
GTGTTTGGCGGGCCAGGCTGGATTCGAACCCACCACCTTAGGTGTATGTGGTTGGCACCTTAGCCACTTGAGCCATAGGCACCAAGCCTTCTGAAGTATTTTAAAGCGACTCTTAGACATCATGTCATTTTAATTCTGCATTTTTAAGAATACACCTCTTGGCTCGGGGCCTGTGGCTCAAGTGGCTAAGGCGCCAGCCACATACACCTAAGGTGGCAAGTTCGAATCCAGCCCAGGTCTGCCAAACAACAATGATGGCTGCAACCAAGAAATAGCCAGGCGTTGTGGTGGGTGCCTATGGTCCCAGCTACTTGGGAGGTGAAGGCAGGAGACTTGCTTAAGCCCAGGAGTTGGAGATTTCTGTGAGCTATGATGCCACAGCACTCTACCCAGGGGGACAGCTTGAGGCTCTGTCTCAAAAAAAAAAATACACCTCTTAAAAATGTGAATTTTCCTTATTAGCACAATGTCATTATCACAAAAATTAAGATTACTTAATATAATCTAAAACCTAGGCAAATTTCTCTAACTGTGCTAGGTGCCTTGGCTCAGGCCTGCAATGCTACCACTTTAGGAGGGCAAGAGAAAGGGGGGTTGCTTTAGGTGAGGAGTTTGAGCCAAGCCTGAGCAAGAGAGAACTGTCTCTTGAAAAAGCAAAACAAAACAAAACAGCTGGGCAGGGAGGTGTGTGTCTGTTATTTCCAGCTACTCAGGAGGATCACTTGAGCCCAGGAGTTTGAGGCTACAGCGAGCTATGATGACACCACTGGACTCTAGCCTGGGCAACAGAGCAAAAGCCTATCTTAAAAAAAAAAAAAGGCTGGGTGTGGTGGCTCACACCTGTAATCCTAACACTCTGGGAAGCCGAGGTGGGTGGGTTGCCTAAACTCATGGGTTTGAGGCCAGCCTGAGCAAGAGCAAGAGCAAGACCCTGTCTCTAAAAAATAGCTGGGTATTGTGGCAGGCACCTGTAGTCCCAGCTATTTGGGAGGCTGAGGCAAGAGAATCACTTGAGCCCAAGAGTTTGAGGTTACTGTGAGTGGTAATGCCAGGGCACTCTATCCAGGGCAACAAAGTGAGATTTTGTCTTTAAAAAAAAAAAAAAAAAGGGAAAAAGGAAAGAAATTGAAGAATAGGATGTACCTGGGGTCTCTCAGAGAGTTAAGACCATAGTCTGTATTCCTATTATACCTGTAGACTTTTTCCCCTGGCCCTGAAGTCAGTTAACATGGGCCTGGTTTTTAACCTCTTTTGGAGCAAACTAAGTGAAACTTTATATTCCTTAGGTCAGCAGGAAGTAGGGGACCTCTTACTTCTTCTGAGATGGCTTTCCTTGTCTCCACAGAGTTTCCCTGAATTTGGATCTGTCCACCATGTTACCACCTGTGCCTGACCCCACTCACCAGATATCGGAGCAAACATCATCTGAAGAGCACTTGCCACAGGGTGCTTCTTACTGTCCAAGGATAGGGCGTCTCCGCAGGAATGGTCTCCATTCCTCAGGCCCAGGAAAGCCTTTCACAGCCAGACGAGCCTCGGCCAGGAGGGGAGCCTCAGCTCTAGGCACCCGCCTCACTGTGAGCCCCAAGTCTGTCAGCATCCAGGAAATGAGTCGAATGGGTAAGCAGCTCCGTCAGAAGGTGTCCCAGAGCTTAGCATCTCTGAGCCAAACAGCTAACAAGCTAAAGTCAAGGGGCGGGCCCCAAACCCTCACCCCTGCCATCCAGATCAGAAGGGCTAAGGGACCAACAACCTCTTATATTTCCCTGTGTTCTGAAGGACCCAAGCAGCCAGCTGTGCATAGAAAGACAATGAAGACTTTTCGGGGAGAATATAAACCACCTTCTGCAAGCAGGCCATCGAAAAGGTGCCATAAGGTATTGGCAGCCAGGGTCAGAGACATTGCCAAAAAGTCCTCTTATCTGCCTCATGGCAGTCCCTTGAAGAGACAGCTCAATGCAGGGGACCTAGACACCATGGCCCCACTCAGAGATTCCAACTCACAAGTGTTCCATGCAAGAGAAAAAGACAATGACTCCTCTGATACAGATATTAATTACTCTGTGAGTTCTCTTTCTTGTGTCTATGCCAGAGCCCTGGTGGAGCCCCCAAAGCTAGAGGACCCTCAGGGGAAGAAGTGGAATCTTCCAGAGCCAGACGATTCTGAAAGCGATGACAGCCAAATATCTGAGGACTCACTGGCTGAAAAGGAGTACCACAGCCCCAACGACCGCTCAGGGGCCAGCCATCACACCAACAGCCATGGCCACTGCAGGACCAGAACTAGAACCTCTGTGGGAGGCTTCGCTGTGCCCTCAAACAGTGTCTTACTTGCTCAAGCTCACAGGAGCTTTCCCTTGGAGGGACTGATCAAGGCTGGGAAGGAAGTAGGGAAAGGTGAACGAGAAGAGCCTTCTCTTGGCTCAGCTGATGAGATGCCCACAGAGACTTTCTGGCACCTACAAGACTCTCGTCTGCCTCCAGTGAGCCAGGAGGCAGTGCACAGCCTTGATACCATCAACCACAGGACAGGAGCAAGGCCAGATACCGTCCTGCCAGGGAGCAAGTCATCTTGCCTTGATCCCCGGTTCCAGCCCCGTTATGAACAGTCTCAGTCCGAGGCGGAGGTGAGCTACTCTGAACAAACCAACCCTCTCCGAGGCATGCAGCTTTCAGTAGAGAGCCCACTGATGTCCATGGATTCCTGGTTTTCCTGTGACTCTAAGACCAACCCCAGCAGCCCCCTAGGAATGGTAGGTTCTTTATATCCAAGTACTGATGTGCAGGAATTTCAGCCCTGTGATGATGAGAGGCCTGGATACTGGCTAAATATTGAAGAACTAAAGTCATCAGGTGCCAAAACAGTCCTGTCAAATAGCTCTCAACTGCCCCAGGGCAGGACTGAGCACCCCTGGAGTGTAGAAGATGAGTACACAACCTCTGCTTTTGGTGCATCCAAGCTATCCATCTGGGGAGCTCAGAGGCTTCTTCAATCAGGAGCTAATGGCCCCTTTCTGGGCAGAAGTCTCCCTGACATGTCCCAGCAGGGCAGCTCTGAAGTGTCTCACGGTTCCAGTGTGTCAGGTGCGCCAGCTGCCTCTGCCACCTCATTCAATCATAGAGGCAGCACCCAGGAAAGGGATTGGGCCACCCTTCAGCAAAAGTATCTCCTTGAACTCTCAGTTTTGGAGCCTACAGAAAAGTTTAGTCCTGCTTTCCGCTGCCCTGAGGGAGACTCTGGTTCCCTGACTCAAGCTTCTGGCAAAGGACGAGATACTATATTGCCAGTTGGTCCCAGGGTAGCTAGCAGTCTGGATTTTAATAATTTTCCCATCCCTGTATCCAAAACCAGGCGTATGAGAGCAGAGAAAGATCAGAACAGTTTAAAGGCCAAATTAGAAGGTCCTTCAGATTTCTTTAACCCTAGTGAGAAGGAGGTGAGTTATAATGAAACTTACTCAGCAGACTTAGAATCGTCTTCTTCTGTACCAATAAATGCACAAGTCTTTCCAGAAAAGAACAACATAGCACATTCCGTGATAGAAGCACATAAACCCACACAGAGCAACTTGGAAGAATGCTTTCAGGGTGGCAGGAAACCGAGACTTAGGACTTCCTCTGACGAGTATTTTTTCCAGAAGAGCACTTGTCACAAAAATGTTGTCATAGCCACCAAAGTAGACCATCCATCCCAAGACTGGGCTCCTCTCAGGAAAAATACTATAATCCAGCCAGGGCAATTAAGACCTAACAGCCATTGTCCCCTACAGGAGGAGAAGGCAGATTGGCAAGAGAGCAATAGGAAAGTAGCAGAGAGATGCACGGATGGTTCCTTTGCCTTTCTATCAGATGCAGAGCTATCCCTCCACTCTGCTTCCTGGAATCCACTCCAGTCTTCTCTGCAGCCTCCTGCCTTGGAAACATTCTATGTGACCAAAAGCAGGGATGCCCTGACAGAAACTGCTTTAGAGATTCCGGCTTACAGAGAAGCAAAGCCACCTTCCCCACCCCCTAGGGAAGCCTGGGGCATCGGTCACCTCCAAAATGCTTATTTGAAGAAGAATTTTCCAGTACTGTTACAAAACCAGAAGCCCACAGTTGCCTCGTCTCAGCAGGTCACAGCAGAGAGGCCAGTGGATACAAACCCCAGGGAAGTTATCCAAGAATTAGGGAAATGTCCTGGAAATACTAAAGAAGAAAGCGGTAATTCAGTTTATTTTTTTGTTGCTCAGAACAGACATCTTCCCCCCTCTGGTGGCCCAAAAGTATGTGAATTTGAAAATCAAGTTGGCATGCTGAATATGAAACATGGTCTTGAAGCGCTTGAGGGAGAAGAGTCCTCTTCCTCAGACCATTCCAGGTATGGGAAGCCTTTCCTCCTCACTTGTGAATCTGAGGCAGGTGTGGAAGAAGAACAGGATCAGAGTACAGTTCTAAGGCAGACCCAGGCCCATGACAGAAAGAGACAGTTCCCCTCTAGGGCCAGGTCTGATTTCACCTGTAGGACCCTCAATTTAGGCTTTGAGAAGGATGCGCCAGCGGAAACTGCTGTTTCTTTGAAGTCTCGATCAGTACATCATAGAGTAAGCAGCCCAGTGACAGTGGCCCAGGGTAGGAGTCCAACACCAAAGTGGAAAGGGGAGCATGAAACTGGGCTGCTTGGAAAAGCTCTTCACCCCAAAGATTGCTCAGAAGAGTTTAAGCTTCCACAGACAGAGACTATACATGGAAAACTTCAATTAGTTACATGCTTTCAGGAAAGAAACTCCAATGAGCACAAGGGCTCTGGAAGGTTGCAAGAAATGTTAAACCCCAGACAAGAACCTTCTGGGAAGAAACAGAATAAAAAGGCTAATAATTCTGACGAAATGGCTAGACTGATTAGGAGTATAATGCAGCTGGAAAATGACATCTTAGAAATGGAATCTACAAAGAATAAGAAGCTTCATGCTGCTCATACACCAGCGGTCAATAAGGAGTTTATGTTCCAGAGCCAGAAGGGTCAGCAGAAGGCTGACCATGTCCTTAGGCCAGCCAGCCCTGGAAACTGTCTGTCCTTTGAGGATCAGCTATCTTCTCCCAAAGAGACTGATGATGTTATCTGTAGAGATGGTAAAGCGAGAGAGGCGGAGGTTTGCATTAGCACTGGGAGCGATCCCCAGGTCCGAGAAATCACCTTAAGCCTGCAGATGTCAAGGGAATGTGTACAAGAGAGGAACTCTGTGAGCGGGCACACCCACTTGGCAGAATTAGCCCAGGACGTGTGTGATTCTTTAGGGACACGCACAGCTCACAGAGAGCCCACCAACACTTTTCTTCACCCAAAGAGGAGGAGGAGGAAATCATTGGCTAAAGCTCAGCCTTTGCAGCCCAGGCCTGAAAGGTCTTCTGAGAATGACAGTGAGTTGGGAAAAGCATTAGCAAGCCTCAAAGGGCAGCCTTGGGGCTTAGGAAGTCTTGAGGAATTGGAGACCATGAAAAGTTTTCAGGAAAGCCAAATTGCTAAATACTTAAGTAGTTCCAAGCAAGAGGAACCAACAGCTCAAGGCAGAGTTGAAATGGCTGTGCAAATGGGTGGGGGCCTACAGGAGAAAAATAAAATGATGCCATTGACTCAGGAATTTTCTAGTCCAAGTAACCTTTATTTGGGCACATTTTTTAGCCAGGATACTATTGGCCCATTGCCGAGCCAGAAAAATCCCTCTACAGCTCCTTTTTACCAAGACCTGAATCATCCAAACCTGCCCAGCAGCTGTCTCCATGTGTCTGATGCTATAGACATCTCCTCAGTCGACTTTGTGCTGGATCCCGCAATGTTGAAGATTCCTAAGAGCCCCTGGGTAGCTAAAGCAGAGCCTCAGGAACAAAGCAGGAAGTCCAGAAGCCACAGTCCTCAGGGAGAGGTTAGAGAGGGCACTTTTGTGGCACACACTGCTCTCTGTGAATCTGTGATATCCATGGCCCCGGGAGCTCATCATTCTGAGGCACCAGAGAGCATTGTGGCCAGGCTATCAGTGAGCACCAGCCCCCAAGACCAAGGAGGGGACCACAGAATCACCTCTATGGGCTTGAGTACCAAGGAAGGTTTACCTTCTGAAGCTGAAGTAGCTGTACAAAAAGAAATACGAGCCAATTCCCTGAGCAGGATTAGCCAGCTTGAAAAGAGGGTCAGCTTCTCCTTACAAGAGGATGATGATCAAGGTACTGTGGCAAAGCAGAAGGCAGAGGAGGAGGCTCAGGCTTTCTTAGCACCTGTTTCCCTGCCAAGGGTACCACACCCAGAGCCCAGGCTGTTGGAGCCTTCTGTCTACGCATCCATGTGCCTGGCTATCTTGGAGGATATTAGACAGTTAAAGGCCCAGGGAAAGCAGCTTAATGACCTTGTGGCCGGGGGGACAGTCTTTCCCTACTATGAAACTTTACTGGAATGTTCTTCAAGGGCTGCTGGCAGGCATCAGTATAAACAAATGGACCAGTCAGTGTCAGACAGTACCGGGAATGAGGGCAAAGCACAGGAGTCTGATGGGGCATCTGTATCTGCTGAACCAGGACATCTGTCAGTTGATAAGAGTAAAGTCCAGACCTCACTGCTCTCTGCAGACAGCTTTCAGCCTCCATCCAACACTGAAGCTGACAGAGGGCCATGGTGTCCCATGCAAGCTTCTTCCCATGTTGCCTCTGCTCTGGGTGAAAGACATTGTCCTGGAGAACTGAAACATGTCCTGGGAGCTTATGAACAGCTCATACGCCATTCTAGTTCTTCTGTAATCACAGAGAAAAAGAAAGAAGCAACCAGAACATTTTCCTTTGTGGATCCCATAGACTGCAACAGCCTTCTTTCTTCAGCAGCTGTGGAGGGGGACAGGAAGATAACACCAGAGAAAGGAGTGGCTGCCTTATCTTCTCAGACCCCTTTTGATGATGCTGGGGTGATTATGGGTGGGCAAAGTAAGTCAGCTCCCTGGGAGATTACAGAGGATATGCCCCCTGCCAGTAGGGCCAGCAGGCCAGAGCACCAGGAGCCTAGAACTCAGGACACCACATATAGAGTAGGTTCAGGTAACTTAGTGATGGTGCAGGGAGAAAAAGCAGCCCAACTTGAAAGTCAGACTGTGATCTGTGATGCTCAGAATTCTGCAAGTCTCTTTTCTAAGCAAGACCACATCCAAAGCCTTGAGGCTTTCATTGGCTTAGAAGAAGGGTGGGCAAGTCCCCAGCAGGGTATTGTTCTGCCTGGAGCCATGAGAAAGGTTAAACTGGGAGCTCCAGCACAGCAGCATGTGGAGTGCAAGGGAAGGATTGTGTCTGAGCTGACTGAAGCCTACAGGGCTTGCAACAAACATCCTGGGCCAACTTCATTGCCAGATCAAATACCTAGCCCAGATCCTGGGGCAGTGAGGGAGGAAGGCCCTTGCAGATACGGAAAGGAAATTTTAGATTGCCTCCTCTTCTCAGGGAACACTGAAGGTAACAGGACTCTCAGGCCACTGAGAGGAGAAGGGAGCGGAATTGTTCCGTACTGTCAGTCCTGGCATTCTCAGCCTACTGCTACTCCTGCCTGTCCCTCCCATTCTTCCACTTTACTGTGTTATAGAGAAGGTGACCTGGGGAAGGAGACTTTAAAGTCTGCCCACACTGTCCACCCACCCTGTGTAGTACCTTCTGAGGGCTGTGAGTTGGATGAGAGAAGAGAGAGCTCTTTTAGGGGACCTGACATGCTCTTGACACATGGACTTGAGCTCCAAGACCTTAATATGGAAGTTAGGCCAGCAGAAAACAGCACTCTAGAACCCTCCACTGTGGCTGCTATCCTATCTCCAGCTCAAGGTTGCAACTCCCCATCTGCCTCTGATGTGAAGACAAGTTCTTCCAGCCACTCAGCTGCTGACAGAAGTTCAGTAGGGGTTCCTGAAAACAAGATGGCCGAGAAGAAAGCCACTGAAGACCCTAAGTTTGCCTCTTTCCCCACAGGCATGTACTCTGAGTCACTGAGGCACTTTCAGGGCAGCTCTATAGGTGGCCAGGATGTACAGGTGTCTCAAACCAAGGCAGACCCACCTGCAACAATTCAGGAACCACATATCCTGAATTTAAGCGAAAGGCCTACTAAGAGCGAGCTGACAGTAGAGTCACAGCTTGGATTTTTCAAAAATACCATCAGATGCCTTTCAGAAAACACCCAGTTTTCCACAAAGTCCAAGTCTATAGCATGCTTGAAACATGTCTCCAGTCCCCCAGATGACAATCTCTGGGAGGAGGAAGAGCAGCAGAGAGACCAGGCTGCAGATGCCCAGGGCAAAAATACCCCACCTTCCAGTGAGGGTGGCTTGGATGGCTGTGAGATTACAGAAGCTGGGAAAGAAGTGGCCGTGGCCAAGCTCTTCTCATTGAGTTTTGAAGACTCAGCTGCTGTGCCCTTGGAACAAAGAGAAATAGCACAGTCTGTCACCCAGAGGCCCGACCAGCCCCACCACAGGTACTCACTTCCTATGATCGCTATCTTCTCTGGCCCCCAACACTCCGAGTCCTCCCCTAGACCACAGTTGCCTGTGTTTAGCGCTTCTCCATCTCTTCGGGAGTTGAACTTGAATGTGAAGCCTCCCTCCTCTATAGACCAGGATATACCAGGGCCTGAGAGACAGTGGTACCCACCCCTCAAGGGCTTTCCCTCAGGAAAGTCGGTGATAAGAGTATCTATGAAGGCTACAGACAGCGATGAGAAAGCCTCATCTACTGTGGGTGATGGCACTGCTGATGACAGGCCCGTAAAACCCACCACCCCTCCTTACCCAACATCTTCCACTGCCTCATGCATGCCAACCCCTGCTTTCGTGACCAGCTGGATGTCTGGTGCTTTAGATCAGGTTCAGCAGGGACAGCCAGAGAGACTGGGTGTCCAGGTCAGGCCAGACAATTGGGATTCTCAGCTGGGCAAAGGAATTTTGCACTTTGGCTCCAATAATATCAATCCCTATATCCCACCGTGGTATCCAGAGGGGCCTGCATATATTGGCTGGAAGCAGTACGTGTTTGGCAGTGCTGTTGATATCTCCTCCAGCCAGAAACCCTGGGACCTGACACCATCAAACATGGCCCAGGGCAGTGCCATC
>NW_003852445.1:9483853-9525763 GCF_000181295.1 Otolemur garnettii
CAGAAACCCTGTGACCTGACACCATCAAACGTGGCCCAGGGCAGTGCCCTCGATGTCTCCTGCAGCCAGAAACCCTGGGACCTGACACCATCAAATGTGGCCCAGAGTAGTGCCCTCGATGTCTCCTGTAGCCAGAAACCCTGCGACCTGACACCATCAAATGTGGCCGAGTGCTCCAACATGGACAACGGTCTAGAAGACCAGAACTCACCATTCCTCTCACCACTCAGCACTCATGTCAATTCTCAGGACTTGGCAAGCACCTACAGCAGCATTGAGAATAGCCAAGCTTCAAATGAAGCCCAGGAAATATGGAGGCCCTCCTTTGTCATAGGGCTTCCCCCTGTCCTGACCAGGCCTGAAGGAGCAGCCCCCACTTCAGGTCCTGATAGGCCCCAGTTCAAGGGCCCCACTGTTGAGACAGGCTGTCTGAGGAGTAAGTCTCCCTTGGTTGAGGGAAGTGCTACAAGTCTGGTGAAGGAGATTGTGCCACTGTGCCTGTCAGAAACAGGCTGCCCCAAGGGACAGGTCAGAATGAGCACATTTGAGAAGGGCACACAGACCCTCGGTTGTAGTCTCCGCTGGAGCTGCACCGACATCTCTGCCCCGTCTGAAGCCAGTGTAATGTCCACCCCTGAGCTGGCCTCGTGTGCCAGCATGCAGAACCTGTCCCTCCACCTCTCCCAGCTCCTGCACAGTACCTCTGAGTTGCTTGGGAGTCTCTCCAAGCCCAGTGTGGACAGAAAGGAGCAGAACACCAAAAGAAATACCCCCAATGAGGCCCCACAGACCCTTCTGATGATGGACAGCTTTACTCAGACCACAGTGGATGAGGGCAGCCAGACTGACCTGATCTTACCTCTATGCTACCAGGCCTCAGAGGCCAAACCTCAGGAAACTGATAGGATCCTTAAGGTGCCGAGCTCAGATACCTCAACCATGTCTCAAGAAAAGGGAGATGTTGCTCAGAAGAAAGAAGAGGCAGAGGAAACAGCATGGAAAATGGCACAGCCCCCAGATCTCCAGGAGGAAAGCACTCACTGCAGATCCCAGAGCCCTCCAATACTCTCAGCCCTGCTACAGTTTCAAAAAGACCCTATTGGGCAGAGTCTTCCTTCTGCAAGCCCAGCAGTTTCTGATGCTTTTCTGCTTCCCATCTCCCAGCCAGAAGAATCCTGTTCCGTGGTTGCCAGCAACTCTAGCCTCAGCACCTCTCACTGCCCAGGGCTCTTCCTCAATACTTCACAGGCCCTCGGGGAGCCCAGGGAACAGAAGGAGCTGGACTCCACAAATGCCTTGTTGGTGGACAGGGCCTCCTCCCCCATCCTTGCTCTTTGTCCAAGCACCCAAGAGTCAGGTCTGCCCCCAGGCTCTTTGACTCCCTCAGCTCCCCCTCTTGAAGGTCACCAGAAGCTTGATTCCTGCCCTGATCCTCCTCTTGGTACCTTGGAGCCTCTAATGGATAATTATTCCCAAACCATTGAGTCAGATGGTTCCCAGACAGCCGAGAAGCTGGGTGGAGAGGGTAGAAGTCCCTTAGAGAGGAGTGTTGTGAGGTCCTTTCTTGAGTTACGCTCCACACACAGCCCACAGCAGAGCCCAGATCTCCAAGTTAATTTCATAGAGCAGCCCTCTCAGCAGCGTGAGCTCAGCACCACTACTGAGGTCCGAAGCAGACTGCTACCTCTACCGTGGCCACAGAGGAGCCAGAGGCTGGCTGACGGCCTGGTGCCTGAAGAGGAGGTTTCCCCAGAGGTTGGCCCACTGAGCAGTAAGGGGCCAAGTCGATGGCAAAGCAAATCAGAAAATGCAGGTGAGAGCTCAGTCTCTCCAGGGGAGCCTCAGCCTTCTCTGGACCTTTTCTCTTCATGGAGAGGCCTCCAACACTTCAGCCCCTGCCCTGTCTCTGAGCTGACTGATAATACAAGGCTCCAGGGTCCTGCCTTGAGCCTCCCTCAGGCCTGCCAACCTGAGGGGCTGCTGTGCCCCAGTTCCCAGATGTGCATGACCCCTGACCCACAGCATCACAATCTGAGGGACCTCCCAGTGCATAATAAATTTAGGAACTGGCATGGGGTTCAGGATGGCTCTTCTGGGAGCCTGGGTGTGACTGAAGAGCTGGGGGCCAGCTGTGATCTCAGCGAGGGAGAGCAGGGACAGAGTACCCCACATCCTCTTGAAGGCCAGAGCCAGGGTCCTGAGTGGTCCCAAAGGGAGCAGATTCCCCTGCAAGTTGGGACACAGAATCTCTCACTCAGCATGGAACTCACAGAAGCCAAACTGCACCGTGGCTTTGGGGAGTCAGACGCCCTGCTGCAGGTACTACAGAGTGGGGCCGGGGAGGCACTTGCTCCCGACAAACCTGCGCTGTCCACCTGGGAGGAGCTCCATGCCCGGTAAGGCCCAGTCTGCTGTTGGGCAGGGTGGGGTGGAGTAGGGGTTTGGGGGTTGAGAGGGAAGAACTGAGCAAAACGATAGTTTACTGTTCCCTTGGCTGGTGTTTGTCTCTGGGGTCTCCCAGGGTCAGAGATATGACTTGAGGTGAAAGGGCATTTGGTGCCAGCTTCGGTGAGTCAATCACATTTTGTCTCAGGCAAAAAACCACCATTGAGAACCTCAGGAGAGAGAGGGCTGAGCGACTCCAGAACTTCCATCGGACACGGAGCTTAAGCCCCCAGAAACAACTGACCCTCCTGCCCAATAGGGATTTCCCCATCCAGGACCTTGACTTTCCCAGCAGGCGCCGAGAATACCTGCAGCAACTGAGGAAAGATGTCGTGGAGACCACCAGGTGAAGGCAGACTCAGAACCCTACAAGGAGCAGGCTTTGTAGTGGGGGGGGGGGCACGCTCCTGGGGAACAGGGGCTGGAGTTTTAGCACCCTGGGGTTCTCCATATTGTGGGCCATGCCCACGCTTTGTGGAGGTGGGTATGGGAGACTGGGGCAAATGGAGAAAGGATGCAGGGGACAGTAGGGTGAGGAAGGGGTGGGCAGAGAAGAGTTCTGGGGAAGGATAGAGGGGGGTGGGGAAGACCTGACATGCTGTGCAAGTCTGCAGGCCTGGACCTCAAAGTGGCTTGTTCTTCTCTGTCCAGCAACATCTTCTGAGGATATAAAATCAAACTTTAAGATCCTGTGGGTAAAGGGAGGATGAAGCCTTCTAGGAGGTGGTATTCAGCTAGTGCTATCACCGGCATCGTGTGAGAAGGTGTCTTTCCGTCCTGTAATCTCCCCTAGGAGCCCAGAGTCAGTGTCCCGACCTGTGCACTCACCCTTGGACATAGAGCTGATGCTGCAAGACTACCAGCGGGCGCGTGAGGAGGCCAAGGCAGAGATTGCCCGGGCCCGGGACCAACTGCGGGAGCGGGTAGAACAAGAGAAGCTGAGGATCCGCCAGCAGATCACTTCCCAGCTGTTGAGGGTGGGGAGTGGGGCAGGCCTCTCTTTTTGGGATGGACTTGGAGCCCGGGGCAGACCCCAGACTGGATTAGCCTTTGCCATGGCTGCCTCTTAGTCTTGGGATATAACATTTGGAGGAGAGAGTGGGAGCCCTGGTATCAACTCAAAGCTGAACTCCTTTACATCCTCAGTAGACCAGCTCCTATCCCCAGGCCACAGTCTGGGAGGAAGAGGCTTTGGCATATGGTAGGGAGTCGGGGGAAGTGTGAGGAGCGATGGCTTTAGGAAACTGTGGGGTGTGAGGCTGAGTTGGGAGACAAAGGCAGGTGGGTGATAGGGGCTATAGAGGTGAGAAAGGGTGTTTGGGGGTTGGACCTGGGTGTAGGTGATGAGGGTATATCCCAAGCTGCTTGGTGATGGTTTGGCCTTCCCAGGAGGAAGAAAAACTCCACAGCCTGGCTAACTCCAGCTCCCTGTGCACCAGCTCCAATGGAAGCCTCTCGTCTGGTGTGACCTCTGGCTACAACAGTAGCCCAGCCTTGTCAGGCCAGCTCCAGTCCCCAGAAAACGTGGTAAGTAGGCAAATGTTGGGAGCAAGTTGGACTGGGCAGGACACTGTGCCTTCTGGGGCACACTGCTGATATGGGCCCTCTCATGTGCAGGCCTTTGCCGGTCCCTATAGTCCTGCTCCCCCTCTCTCTGTTTATCCATTCATTCAGCGAGCATTTGTTATATAGGCGTTATTTTAGGATACTGCCGTAAGCAAAACTGTTCTTGACCTTAAAACAGACTGTTAGAGGGGCAAATGTTAAACAAATTATTTTCTGATTGTGTAATTATTATTGCCATAGTTATTTGAAGCAGGGGTGGTAGCCCAGCATAAAACAGGGGATCTGACCTGGTCTGGAGGGTTAATAGAGATACTCTGAAGAGAGCATTTAAACTGAGCCCAGAAAGGCGAGAGGTGCTTAATAGTACAGTGAAAGTTTAGTGACACTGGTGTAAGAGATGTGGGCCCAGCAAGATGGGCCTTGAGGAGAGTCTGAGGTACTAAATGAGAGCTAGTGTAGGGCCATGGGAGAATGACATGGAAGAGGATTAGAAAAGGCCCAATCATGTAGACGCTAGGGAGATTTCTGCCGCCCCCCCCCTTTTTTGAGACAGAGTCTCAAGCTATCGCCCTGGGTAGAGTGCTGTGGCATCACAGCTCACAGCAACCTCTAACTCTTCGGCTTAAGAGATTCTCTTGCCTCAGCCTCTCAAGTAGCTGGGATTACAGGCGCCGGACAAAGCGCCCAGCTTTTTTTTTTTTTTTTTGAGACAGAGCCTCAAGCTATCACCCTGGGTAGAGTGCCATGGCCTCATAGCTCATAGCAACCTCCAACTCCTGGGCTCAAGCAATTCTCCTGCCTCCTGCCTCCCACCTCCCAAATAGCTGGGACTACAGGCCACAATGCCTGGCTATTTTTTGGTTGCAACTATCATTGTTGTTTGGTGGGCCCAAGCTGGTGGGATTCGAACCCGCCAGCTGAGGTGTATGTGGCTGGCACCTTAGTCGCTTGAGCCACAGGTACTGAGCCACGCCCAGCTTTTTTGGTAGTTGTTGTAGTTGTCATTGTTGTTAGCTGGCCCCAGCTGGGTTTGAACCCACCAGCCTCAGTGTGTGTGGCCAGCGCCCCATGAATGGCGCTACAGGCACTGCCTCCTGGCCCCTTTCTCATCTCTTCTATTGTGTTACTTCCCACAAGTGAGGAAGCTCATGACAGTAATAGAAAGGTCTTAGGTAGCAGAGTAGACCAATGGGATTGTGACAGGAGGCAGAAGTGGCTGTGAGGAGACTTGTTAGATGACCATGACAAAGCTGAGCAACAGGGCATGAATATGCACGGAAGTTGTAAAGGGATGGCATCCACAGGACTCAGTGACTGGCTAGATGTTAAAGGAAGGGAGAGAGAGGAGTCTAGAACAGCACACCCTTTAAATTTGAACATGGAAGGGGTAGTGATGTTAACAATAATAAGAAACCTCAGAGGGAAGACCAGATTTTGTGGGGAAAGATCAAGAGTTTTGGGGGGGGGGTTTGAGACAGAGTCTTACTTTATTGCCATCCATAGAGAGCTGTGGCGTCACAGTTCACAGCAACCTGAAATTCCCCAAGTAGCAGGGACTACAGGCGCCTGTGACAACGCTATTTTTTTTTTTTTGGCCGGGGCTGGGTTTGAACCTGCCACCTCCGGCATATGGGGCCAGCACCCTACTCCATGAGCCACAGGCGCCGCCCCAACGCCCAGCTGTTTTTTTAGAGACAAGGTCTTGATCTTGCTCAGGCTGGTCTTGAACTCCTGAGCTCAAGCAATCCACCCACCTCAGCCTCCCAAGTGCTGGGATTACAGGCATGAGCCACGGTGCTCGGCCAAAACAATCAAGAGTTTAGATTTGAGGGGTGGCGCCTGTGGCTCAGTAAGTAGGGCGCCGGCCCCATATACCAGAGGTGGTGGGTTCAAATCCAGAACTGGCCAAAAACTGCAAAATAAATAAATAAATAAATAGTTTAGATTTGAGCTGGATGCAGTGGCTCATACCTATAATCCTAGCACTCTGGGAGGATGAGGCAGGTGGATTGCCTAAGCTCAGGCATTCAAGACCAACCTTAGCAACAGCCCCCGTCTCTTCTAAGAATACAAAAATTAGTCAGGCAACAGGGTGGGCTCCTGTAGTTCTAGCTACTGGGAGGCTGAGGGAGGAGCATCGCTTGAACCCAAGAGTTTGAGATTACTATGAGCTATGATATCATAGCACTCTACGCAGGGGTACAGAGTGAGACTGTCTCAAAAAAAAAAAAAAGTTTAAGATTTGTATTTACTGGATTGAAGGTGCCTTGAGAAATCCCGAAGGAATGACTGGAATCAGGTAGGCAGTTAAAAATACAGATCTGGAGCTCACATAGTAAATAAAAAGATATTCAATCAGTAGCAAAGGACATACAATACCAGGGTGCATCTTTGAGTCTTGTTTGCCTTCCCCAGAAGCATCTGTCCCCGTTTGGTGCATCTGTGAGAATGTAGTTTTTGTAAAGAACATGGATAGAAGTTTACGGTACTCACTTTGTCTCTTTGCTTTGTTCCCTTAAAAAATTCTTCTGGATATCATCGCATATCAGTAAATCTAGTACTCACTTATTCTTTTAAATAACTGAATTGAGTTTCTTTTTTCACTTATTGCATGTCTTTAAGTGTAGTGTTTTATACAGATAACATTTGTGTAGTAGACAAGGCAAACAAACAAACAGTACACACACACACAAACACACATACATACAGGTCAAGTATCCCCCAGTCTGAAATTTGAAATCAAAAGTGCTCCAAACTCTGAAACTTTTGAACACCAATGTGATACCACAAGTAGAAAATTTCACACTTGACCTCATATGACAAAACACAGTCAAAAGTTTGTTTTGTTTGCAAAATTATTGAAAATATTGCATAGTTTTGGCTTCAGGCTATGTGTAGAATGTGTATGAAATGGAAATGAATGTTGTTTTTAGTCTTGAGTCTCATCCCTAGATATCTCATTTTATACATGCAAATATTCCCAAATCCAAAAGATTTCAAAATCCAAAACATTTCTGGCCTCAGCATCTTTTTTTTTTTTTTGAGACAGGATCTCACTCTGTCACCCTGGCTAGAATGCAGTGATGTCATCATAACTCACAGCAACCTCAACTCTTGGGCTTAAGAGATCCTCTTGCCTCAGCCTTCCAAGTAGCTGGGATTACAGGTGCCTGCCACAGTCCTCAGCTAGTTTTCCTATTTTTGGTAGAGATGGGGTCTCACGCTGGCTCTTGTTCTGGTCTCGAACTCCATGAGCTCAGGCAACCCACCCACCTCGGCCTCCCAGAGTGCTAGGATTGCCGGTGTGAGCCCCTGTGCCTGGCCTGGTCTCAGCATTTTGGATAAGAGATCCTTGGCCTCTAAAAAGGTATATAGGAAAATACCCATTTGCTGCCCACAATCTACCTTGTCTTTCTCTTTCATCCCACTCAAGGAAAATGGTGTCTTTTTTTTTTTTTTCTTTTTGAGAGAAGGAGAATCCTCCTAGGGTCTTTATGCATATAATAATGTACATTATGCTGCTGATTTATACTTTATGTATTTTTTTGCTCAGTCTATTTTTTGTAGCTTTTTCTCTTCTTTTTTCTGTTTCTTCTCTATGAACATGGGATATCTTTCTATTTATTTCTACCTTCTTTAAATTTTTCATAAATGTTTTATGGTTTTCACTGTAAAGATCTTTTATCTCCTTGGTTAAATTTATTCTTAGGTCATTTATTTATTTATAAATGGGATTGCTTTCTTGATTTCTAATAGTTTGCTATTGGTATATAGAAAAGCTACTGATTTGTGTGCACTGATTTTGTATCCTGCAACTTACTAAATTCATTTTTTTCTAACATTTTTTTAGTGGAGTCTTTAGGATTTTCTATATGTGAGATCATGTCATCTGTCATCGGGGACAGTTGGACCTCGTCCTTTTCAATGTCAGTGCTTCTTATTTCTTTCTTTTGCCTAGCTGCTCTGGCTGGAACATGCAGTAGTATGTTGAAAAAGTCACAAGAGTGAACATCCTTGTTTTGTTCCAGATCTTAGAGTAAAAGCTTTTACCTTTTTCTCATTCAGTATGAGGCTAGCTGTGAGTTGCTTATATATGGCCTTTATTGTTTTGAGGTATATTACTTTTCTACCAAGTTTACTGAGAGCTTTTAATCATAAAAGGGTACTGAATTTTACTGGATGCTTTTCCAGCTTGGGTCCTGCATCCTTCTGATGTGCCCTGCCCTGTTGTCAGTACAGGCAGTCCCTGGGTTATGGACAACATGACTTACGGGCATTCCGTGCTTACAAACGGGCTCCCAAGGCTCCTCATGAGGATAATTTATAATTAAATAATTCAATTGATAATTCAGGAACTGGTTCCTTCTGCACATGTAAACAAACCCACGTGGCATATGTGGTTTGCTGGCACGGTGTCTTTTTTTTTTTTGAGACAGGGCCTCAAGCTGTCCCCCTGGATAGAGTGCCGTGGCATTACAGCTCACAGCAACCTCCAACTCCTGGGCTCAAGCGAGTCTCCTGCCTCCGCCTCCCAAGTAGCTGGGACCACAGGTGCCTGCCACAACGCCCGGCTATTTTTTGGTTGCAGCCGTCATTGTTGTTTTGGTGGGTCTGGGCTGGGGATTCGAACCCACCACCTTAGGTGTACGTGGCTGGCGCCTTAGCCGGTTGAGCTATAGGCGCCGAGCCAGCTGGCGCAGTGTCTTTACAGAGAGGCTAGTCTCATTGTCTGCACAGTGGCTTACGCACAGCATCACTTTTGTCTCAACTCTTTAATTTGATTTTGTGAGTCTGTGTTTACCCTTATGGCTACTCTTCTAAAGTGGAAGTCCACTGCAAGTCCAGGTGGGCCTGCAGTGAAGAGAAAGGTGATGAAAACGAAAATGTCCCTCAGCTGTCAGAATAATGGAACATGTGAAAAGCAGAGCTCCAGTGAAAGCATCAGTAATTACTAAGCATAGTGGATTGATTATTAGAGTAGAAAGGTTACTATTGATTTTGTTAGAAAAGCAAAGTGTAATGCACTTTTTTTTTCTTGTTCCAATAAAACTTTATAAAAACCAACTGGGGGCCTGCAGGGGCTGTAGTTTGCCCACCCTGTGTTGGGGAGAGGAGGGAAATGTGATAAATCTTGTACTGGTTTCTTTCTTTCTTTTTTTTTTTTTAATTAAATCATAAACACATAGATCATGTATACAGTAATGCATCTATGGGGTACAATGTGCTGATTTCATATAGAATTAGGAACTCTTACGTCACACTGGTTAATATATACCTCATCTCATTTACTTAATTATTGTGTTAAGACATTTATACTCTATCCTAATAGATCTGACATGTACCCTTGCACTATGCACCATAGGTGCAATCCAACCATTCACCCTCCCTCAATCTGACTTCCCCCTCCCCTCTCAGCCTTCCCTCCTCCCTCTTTCATCTTGGGCCATAGTTGTGATCTGTTCTTCGTATGAAAGTGTGAGTGATTGTAAATTGGTTTCATAATAGTACTGAGTACATTGGATATTTTTCTTCCATTCTTGAGATACTTGAGTAGGATATTCCAGCTCCACTGATGTAAACGTAAAAGACTTTTTAAAGGCTGCATAATATTCCGCGGTATACCTATACCACAATTTATTAATCCATTCATGGGTCGATGGGTACTTGGGCTTCTTCCATGACTTGGCTATTATGAATTGAGCTGCAATGAACAATCTGGTGCAAATATGTTTGTTATAAAGTGATTTTTGGTCTTTTGGATATACACCTAGTAGAGGAATTGCAAGATCAAATGGCAGGTCTACTTTTAGATCCCTGAGTGTTCTCCATACTTCTTTTCCAAAGGGATGTATTAGCTTGCATTCCCACCAGCAGTGCAGAAGTGTTCCCTTTTCTCCACATCCACACCAACATCTGTAGTTGTGGGATTTTGTTATGAGAGCCACTCTTACAGGAGTTAGATGATATCTCAAAGTGGTTTTGATTTGCATTTCTCTGATGATTAAAGATGATGAGCATTTTTTCATGTGTCTGTAGGCCATGCACCTATCTTCTTCAGAGAAGCTTCTGTTCAAGTCCCATGCCCACAATGAAATGGGATTACTTGTTCTTTTCTTATTAATAAGTTTGAGTTCTCTGTAGATTCTGGTTATCAAACCTTTGTCAGAAGCATAACCTACAAAAATCCTCTCCCATTCTGAGGGCTGTCTCCTTGCTTTACTTTGTTCTTGGCTGTGCAGAAGTTTTTAGTTTGAGCAGATCCCAGTAATGTATTTTTGGTGTTGCTTTAATTGCCCGGGGTGTCCTCCTCATAAAGTACTCTCCCAGGCCAATTTCTTCAAGTGTAATGTTCTTATTAGCCTAGAGTTGATGCTACATTAGGTGTTAACATTTAATATTCTTTTTTGAAATTTCTCCTATCTAAACTTATTGTATGAGTTTGTTTTTATGTTCTGTTTGTTTGAATTAAAACACACTCTCTCTCCCCCTCTCCCTGCCTTTCTCCTCTGCCCTCTCTCTCTCTTTTCTCTTCCCCACTCTCTCCTTATCTCTCTCCCCTCTTTTCTCTCCTCTTTTCTCTTATCTCTCCTCCTTGGTGCTACTCTGCAGCCTCCCTCCCCCACCAATGAAGACCTTTGTACAAGCAAAAAAAAAAAAAAGAGAGAGAACACAATAGTTTCTATAACTTATTACAGTACAGGGGTATTATTATTATGCTGTATTAGTACCACATACAAGCCATTATAGTATTATTATTATCATATATGTGCTGGTCATCAGGGATCTGAGTTACTTACAAATATGACCTAAAGACTTTCTCAGGACTGCCTGTACTTACTTTTATTTAATTCATTTATTTTCTGTTTTTGTTATAAATCATTGGCTTTTAGGATATTCACAGAGTTTGGCATCTATCACAAGTCAGTTATAGAACATTTTCATCACCCCCAAAAGAAGCCTCATGCTCATGCTATAGGTTTTCACTCCCTAAACCCACTGTCCCCTCACCCTAGGCAGTCACTACTTTTTGTCTCTGTGGCTTCACCTATTTTGGACATTTCATATAAAAGGAGTTATGTGCCGGGCACAGTGGCTTATGCCTGTAATTCTAGCACTTGGGAGGCTGAAGCAGGTGGATTGCTTGAGCTCACAAGTTTGAGACCAACCTGAGCCAGAGTGAGACCTTATCTCAAAAAAAATAGCCGGGCGTTGTGGCAGGCGCCTGTAGTCCCAGCTACTTGGGAGGCTGAGGCAAAAGAATCACTTGAGCCTAAGAATTTGAGATTGCTGTGAGCTGTGACTCCATAGCACTCTACCAAGGGCGACAAAGTGAGACCCTGTCTCAAAAGAAAAAAGGAGTCATGTCACATGAGCCCTTTTGACTAGCTTCGTCCTCTGAATGTGCTTTCTAGGGGCTAGTTTCCTGGGATTGCTGTAACAGATGACCACACACAGGTGGCTTAAAACAACAGAAATTTATTATCTTGTAGTTCCTGAGGCGACAAGACCAAAATATTACTGTCAGGAGTGCCATCTTCCCTCAGAAAGCTCCTGGGAAAATAACCAATTAAATGCCTCTTTCCAAGCTCTTGGTAGTGGCCGGTAATCCTTGGCATTCACTTCAATCTCTGCCTCTGTCTTCACACAGCATTAATTTTTTTTTCTACTCCAGTAATTCTTCCTCTAGTAATATCTTTAGGATTCAAGGAAACCATAGACTCTATATTCTCAGCGTTCATGTTTGGAAATTGTTATTTATTACCTTTATATATATATATATATATATATATATGAATGACAGTTCTGTTGCCCAGGCTAGAGTACTGTGGCATCCTAGCTCACAGTAACCTCAAACTCCTGGGTTTAAGTGATCCTCCTGCCTCAGACTGCCAAGTAGCTGGGACTACAGGTACTTGTTTTTAATAGAGATGGGGTCTTGCTCTCGCTCAGGCTGTTCTTGAAGTCCTGAGCTCAAGTGATCCTCCCACCTCAGCCTCCCAGAGTGAGCCACCATGCCCAGCCACCTTTATACTTAAATGAAAGTTTGTCTGGGTATGAATTTCTTAATATCCTTATGCATAAATATTTGCCTATTTGTGAGAATATCTGTATGTTAAATTTCTATACATGGGAATCCTAGGTCAAAAGATATATGCATTTTTAATTTTGATAAATATTTCTGAAGTATACCAATTAGTACTAACTGATAACAATATCTAACACTGCCTACTTATATACACTCTACTTAATAAAGTGTTACCACAATTTTTTCCTTCACTCTCTGTCAGTCTGACAGGTGTAAAACAGTATTTAATTTTAGTTTTAATTTGCAGCTCTCATATCTGAGATTGAGCTATCTTTTTGGATATTGAAGAGCCCTTTGGCCTGTCCACTGTGGCTGTCAGTATACTAACTACACCCATTTCTCTTTTGGGTTGTTGGCCCTTCTTTACATTAAGAAAATTATCCTTGTTTTCATTTAAGATAACAATGTTTTTCCCTGGTTGTGTGTTTATGATACTTATTACTGAGTAGAAAATTTAAATTTTATGTTGTCTGGCTCAGCTCCTGTGGCTCAAGCAGCTAAGGTGCCAACCACATACACCTGAGCTTGGTGGGTTCAAATCCAGCCCAGGCCCGCCAAACAACAATGACGGCTACAACCAAAAAATAGCCAGGCATTGTAGCAGGCTCCTGTAGTCCCAGCTACTTGGGAGGCGGAGGCAAGAGAATCGCTTGAGCCCAGGAGTTGGAGGTTGCAATGAGCTGTGATGCCACAGCACTCTACCCAGGGCAACAGCTTGAGGCTCTGTCTCAAAAATAAATAAATTTGGCTCGGCGCCTATAGCTCAACCGGCTAAGGCGCCAGCCACGTACACCTAAGGTGGCGGGTTCGAATCCTCAGCCCAGACCCGCCAAACAACAATGACGGCTGCAACCAAAAAACAGCCAGGCGCCTGTGGTCCCAGCTACTTGGGAGGCGGAGGCAGGAGACTCGCTTGAGCCCAGGAGTTGGAGGTTGCTGTGAGCTGTAATGCCACGGCACTCTGCCCAGGGGGACAGCTTGAGGCTCTGTCTCAAAAAAAAAAAAAAAAAAATTAAAATAAAATAAATAAATAAATAAATAAATTTTATGTTGTTTGTTTTTATTACTTTTAAAAATATTTAGTGTTACTATTGTCACTAAGCTGGGCTTGAACTCCTGGGTTCAAGCAATCTCCCTCCCTTAGTGTCCTAAGCACCTGGGAGTACAGGCACGTGTCCAGGTTGTTTTCTATTGCTATTGTCTGCTTGAGGGTAGAAGGGACATGAGCCTCCTGCAGTCCCAGTAGGGAAGATCTACGCAACTGACCCATCACACCAGAAGCTGTGCGGGTGCCCTTCAGAGGTGCAGGGGATACTTCTGTGCTTGCTTTCTGGCTCTCTGTTCCAGGTGTCCTTTGTTCTGCAGGAGTACCTGAGCTTGGTTGATTCCAAGGACACCTGGATAGAGGATGGGCAGGGGCTCTCTACAGTGAGCAACAGTCACCTGAACCTGGCCTGGTCAGCCCAGAAGAGCTCAGCCTACAGTGAGTGGCGGGGAGGGCCGGGCATAGCCACCTGTGGTTTGGGGACTTGAGGCTGTTGCTTGCTAGATCTTAGGGTACTGGCCATCCCTGTTGGGGAGCTGTTGCTGTGCTGAGCCCTGCCTGCTTATCATAGGCCGCAGGGTCTCCCTGGGGAGCTGCTGCTGCTCTCCAATCAGCCAGTCCAGCTTGGGGACCTCCTATACCTCCTATCAGGATCTGGCCAAGCACATCGTGGACACGTCTATGGCTGATGTGAGTGGCTGCTCCTACCCCTCCCTGCCTTACTTTCCCCAGAGCTCTGCTGGTAGGGAGGGACAGCAAGGAGGGAAGGGACCAGGCAGGCCGGGCCTGCAGCAGCTCTCTGCCTGGAGGAGAGACCAATAAATTTGGGCCACACTGCCTATCTGAGGGCCTAGTATGTGCTGTGCCCACTGATTTGGGTGTGGCTACTGTGTCCCCAGGTAATGGCTGCTTGTTCAGATAATCTGCACAACCTCTTCAGCGGCCAGGCAGCTGCTGGCTGGAAGTAAGTCCCTTTGTACCATGTCTCAGTCCTGACTCTGTCGTCCTTCACGGCTTCTCCTTTCCCTCTCTGCCCTGCGTTCCTCGAGCCTAACCCCAAGCTCTCCCTTTGTGAACCCACTTTTTACCTCCTCTTCTTTCCTACCCTTGGTGTTTCCCCCCAGCCATCAGGGCGAGGAGCAGGCGGTACAACTTTACTTCAAAGTGTTTTCTTCTACTCGGCATGGTTTCCTGGGGGCAGGCGTGGTGTCCCAACCACTGTCTCATGTGTGGGCAGCTGTGAGTGACCCTACGCTGTGGCCCTTGTATCACAAGCCCATCCAGACAGTACGGCTATATCAGCGAGTGACCAACAACATCAACCTGGGTGAGCCCAGAGATGGAAAGCTTCTGTGGGGCCTGATTTCCTCTGTGTCCCAATAGGCTCTGTCAGGGGACAGAGGAGAGGGTTGGAAGCTGCCCTCTTGGGAGGATGGGTACCCAGGCCCCCTCCAGATTGCTCAGCCTAGGCCTACCTCGGGATCAGGCAGTGGATGCTGGGGAGATAGGGGGCTCCCAGGCCAGGAAGGGTACAGGGGTGACCAACCTTTTTGGTTTTTTTCTGCTACACATTAGAAGAGTTGTCTTCCACACATTAAACACACAAACACTAATGAAAGCTGATTGGCAAAAAAATGTGTCCATGCATAATTTTCACAATTTCTAACACCACAGATAAGCAAAACAGGCCTCGAATAGTCCATATATGACCTTCAGGGCACAGGTTGGACACTCCTGAAGGACCAGGTCTGTCCATGGCCTCCTGACTTCCCCTCGTCCCTGTGCCCCCAGTGTACCTGCTGTGCAATACCACTCTCTGTGCGCTGAAGCAGCCCCGGGACTTCTGCTGTGTCTGTGTGGAAGCCAAAGAGGTACCTGCCTAGGGTGGTAAAGATGTCGTGGGGAAACCTGGGCTGCAGTGTTGTGAGAAACAGTCTCTGTGGCTGTCAGGTCCTCTGGAGGACAGAGAGCAAACTGGGATTGGCCCAGGGTAGGGGTGGCTGAAGGCCTGCTCAGGCTGCCTTCTGCCGCGTGTGCACATCTGAGCCTGCCCCCATTATTCCACCCACACTGCTCGTTTCTCTCCCCCCCACAGGGGCCCTTATCTATTATGGCTGCCCAGTCTGTGTATGACACATCCATGCCAAGACCCAGCCAGAAAGTGGTCCGAGGAGAGATCCTGCCCAGTGCCTGGATCTTGCAGCCTGTCACCATGGAGGGGAAGGAAAGCACCAGAGTCATCTACTTGGCCCAGGTGATACACCCCTTGCTGCTGGTCCCACAGCCCCTGGGATTGTTCTGTCCAGCTACTAGCAGCCTTCAGTGCCCAGGTCAAAGCTGGACACTCAGGGGCTTCATGGGCTGGCAGTAAGGGGTCAGTGAGGAAAGAATGAGAGCTTGTCAACTTTGCAGAAGCTATTATTGCCAGAGACCTAGCAACCTGCATCCTGTGGCTGACTCCAGGGTCTTAAGGAGATACAAGGCTAAAGTAGCAGCCTCAGCAGAGCAGAATGATGACCCATCCCTGCTGCCTTGCCTTGAACTTCGTCACTGGGAGGTGAAAGCCAATGCTTAGATCTGAACAGTGGAGCTCAGGGGCCTGTGAACCCCAGGGCAGTAGAGCCTTAGGTGCTTCCCCAATCGCCACAGATGAGGGTGGCTATGTGGGGGTAGAGTGTGCCCTGGCGCATGCTCTCAGGTCTGTTTGCACCTATAACCCCTCCCTCTCTCCTTTCAGGTAGAACTTGGTGCTCCAGGCTTTCCACCTCAGCTCCTAAGCTCCTTTATCAAACAGCAGCCACTGGTGATTGCCAGACTAGCTTCCTTCCTTGGCAGTTAGCATCTCACCGTCAAGATGACGCTACTGAGACACAGGCCCAAGATGCTCCAGAGACACTGTGGCAGCTCTGTGTCACCTTCTGTACCCTGATGCAAGAACAGCCAAGGCTGTGGCCAATTGGGCAGACAGCACTGGCCCAGGGTTGCCACAGTCCTAGGTTACAGCTGGTACCTGCAAAGCGAGCAGCCTGAGCTCCTGGCCCTGGCTGTCCAGAGTGCATGAAGCTCAGCTCACTTTTTGGATTTCTCATCTTTATTTCCTGTCTTTGGAACTCTATGGTAGATAAGCCACTCAAGAACCAAGACTGCACACAGCCAGCAGAGCTGGGCACCTCCTCAGGCTGGTAGGGAGGCAAGCAGTCCTTGGCCAAGACTGCTCTGAACCTGCCTCCAGCACCCAGCTCCACTGTGTGATGGAGTATTAGAAAATACCAAACAGAAAAAGAGTTTAAAAAAACAGCTGCACAAACCAGAACACTGATTCAGAATCTTTTCTCCCTTTTGAATTTTTGCAAAATGCTTCATTATTCAGAATTTTTGCTTTTTCTCTCCCTTTTCGTTGCCTTTCCGAGAGGACATATGAGTCTTTGCATCAGAGTCAAGAGTGTTGAGTGATGCTCTTGTATGGAGCTGTTGTTCTAGGGCAACAGCTAGTAAAATGGGAGAGCATCGTGGAACCAGATGGGTCAGGGCAGGGGACTTAGTTCTCTGAGCACTGGTCAGGGAGGGTGGCAGCCAGATGCTGGTTGATGACAATGCAGAAGTTATTTTAAAGACATTAGAAACTGTCCTTTGAAGATGAGAGAGAACATGAGCTCCTGGAGGAAGTAAGGGACTTGTTAGGAGGAAGCATGGTTCCGTACCTTGCCTCATCTCATTCTGAGGTGGTGTCTCAAGCATTCCATGATGATGATCTGGTCCCACCTATTGTAGGATGGGATGGAAAATGGATTCAGTTTTCTTGTACCTTAGCCTGGCTGAATGTGAGCTCTGAGTATTTGGTATGTTTACCTGGTCATGGTAGGGGTGGAAAAGATTCCCAGCTTTAGTTCTGGTGCCCAAAATCTTTGGTGGAAACGTATGGAGATTAAGATAGGGTAAAAGGGTAAATTTCTGTATAGTGTAGCAGAGATTTATTTTTCTAAAACTGTGTGCAGGTATTTTTTTCTCTTACCTCAGATTAAGATATTTATGTATTCATCAGAAGATTTTTAAATTGCTTTTAAAATTTTTCTGGTTAATTTTTTTGGTGACATTTGATATATTTAACAACCTATTTATGTACTCCCACCGCTTTTCATATAAACCTCTAAGACTACTGACCAAAAAGGTCAGGATATTTGTAAATTATAAGTCCTGTGTGTACTTTCACCTGAAGTAACGACTATCCTAGAGTAACCTTAATGTGTTACTTGAGCTCAGCAGGATTTAGGGTGGAGATCATGCAGGCACTACCCACTCAAGGCCCAGTTTTAAGCTATTCAGTTTACAAGTGTGCACTGAGTGCTTCCTGCAAGCTCGGCACTGCCTTGCAAGGTACATACAACCAGATTAGATGCCCAGCTATAGCCCAAGTGAGACAAGGAGGGAGGATTCCAAAACGGTCACCCATGACCACAGTGCTCTGGGGTTCTGAGGCAGAGCCAGCTACAGGAATCTTAATGGGTAGATAACCAAGAGGTGAGTATATCCCCTTTACTAGAGAAGCCACACATCAGATCTGACTAAGTCAGAGTAGTAACTGACCTTGTAGCAAAATGTTAAAGTGAGGTCAGCTTTTGGTTTAGATGGGTGGTTCTCAAACTTTAGCATACATCATAATCACCCAAAGGCCGTGTTAATACTGGAGGCTGGGCCTTACCTCAAGTTGCTGATTCAGTAGGCCTGGAGAGGGGCCCGGGTATCTGTATTTCTAAGTCCCAGGTGACCCAGAGGTTGCTAGTCTGTGAACCACACTGTAAAAGCTGCTGGTTTAGACAATAGAGAGCAGACACATAGAAAGGAATCTGATTAGTTCTCTGGTTCATTAGCTGCTTGTCTCCATAATCCTTAGCATAGCCTTTAGGGTACACACAGGCTAGCAGGAGTTTCTTTCATTAGGACCATGTTAAAATTCCATTAAGATTCCCAAGAACTTGGTTTTAGCTCAGTGGGTCTTAAGCTAGACCTGGCTTATAGCCCCAATAATTCAATCCCCAAATCTTTGAGTACTTTAGGCTTTTCTCTCCTGCTGGTCCCATGTCACACCTCAGCTGGGTCCTCTGGAACAAATCAAGAAGTAGCCAAAAGCCTCAGCTTCCAGGGGCATGGGGTGTGGTTCTGTCTCTGGGCACAGAAAGAGAAAACATTTCTTAAAACTTTTTTTATGGTTCCCAGGCATTCAAAACAAATTGGATTTAAAGGAATTAGGGGAAAAGGTTTGGATGCACAAACTTGTCAGAGGAATGACTGGGATGAGCAGAGGGGAAAGGTAAGGTGTAATATATTTAGTATAATCACAGGATGGTAACTGAGAAACACTCCCAGCTTTCTGGATTGCTGGGATTAACTTCTTTGTTTTACTATGGCCACACAAGTCGATCCCTCTAGGGAATTTTATTACCACTTAGTCAAAATCGGTTGTTCATTTAGAGATGTGGTCTTGACAATTATAATCAGGAATAGAATACAGACCAATTCTGAGCCAAAACAAACACTCCCACCCTAACAAAACCAGCATAACAAGAGCTGCCCTACCACATGGTTCAGTAGATGTATCTTGTGAATGGAACCACAAATTCTCCTACACCTTTCTCCCACATATGAAAAAATTTGCCCAGGCAGTGTTTTTCAAATTTTTTATCTCACGGCATGCTTGAACCTATAGTTAAAACTTCTGTGGCACGCTTAAATTATGTTGATCAAAAAAGTAAAAAAAAAATATGTATACTTATTGTGCTTTGAACTTTTTCTGAAAATAACTTAAAGATTTTATTTTCATGGCACATGGATTGAAAATCACTGTGCCTGGGAAAAAATGGCAGTAAATTAATAGCAGAGACAGGCTCTGTAGCATAGAGCCTCCAGGCATTAGTGAGAGGCCCAGCAGCTCACTTTTGTAGTACACAGAGCCAGGCCACTCTTAAAACACCCACCCTAAGGCCCTCCTGTAAGTCTGCAGCCTTTTTAAAGGGAAAAGACAGGTGAAAATAACTAAACATCAAGCCCTTATTAAAGGAAACAGTTTATTTTCAATGCTCTAATATTCTGCCTTGTTCTTGGTCCTTGGACAGAATTAGAGGCCTAAAGAGTTTCTACCTGCACAGCAGCTGAGGGTACAGGGGTAAAGCCAGGTTTTAGTTGGGTGAGTCCTACCTTATCTGTTGTGCATTTTTAAGGAGATGGCAGTTCAGCTCCTGGTGGTTAAAAAATGCAACTCCCAAGCTTCGTGCTTTAACTTTCCTCACGTGTTAAGCAGAAGTCATATACCTCTGTCATGATTTCCCAGACCACAGTCTTAAGAGCTGCTGGGACAGCAGCAAGTGAGGCTCGACTCCTTTGTCCACAAGCCCACTCATTTAGTATCTGAGTGATGAACGCCAACTCTTCTCCAGAACTGGAGTCTCTAGGCTTTTCCACCATAATCCTGAATCAGGTCAGGTGAATGCTCCTTCCTTGAGGATTTGGGCAGGAAGCCTGCAGTCAGTGGGACGCCAAGCAGCCCCACGTTTGCTTCACCTCTGAGCAGGAGTTCTGGTTCTAGACCCTGCTACTCTCACACCAGTGACGGCCAGCACTGGGCACCAGGGGTGGCGCTAGGCTCTCGGGCCTCCTGCTGAGGCCCAGGCAGGGTTCCAGAGCTCTGGTGAGACACTCAAGGCAGGGCCCCTTTCCAGTCCTAGCTCTGGGCCAGCACCGCCCCCCGGTTTGGCTGCACCAGTTCACAAACTCGCAACTGGGGTTCTGGCAGGTGGGGCTCTGCCAAAAACAGGTTAAATAGGGTTGCTAATTCTTCAGAGAAGTCCTGGAATTAAGTAGAAAAATGACAGAATAAACACTAAAAACAGGATCTACAGAATTACAGACATAATTCTGGATGGTTCATCCTTTTTACTACAGATCAATCCCAGTATCAAGCCCTAGCTAATCAGTGGGTACACAGTAACCTGGCTGTTATTTTCCTCCAACTGCTCTCTACAATGAAAGGGCTATGAAATGCCATTAGTACTTTGGGAGGCTGAACTCTAATGAGAATTCACTATCTACTCAGCACATCTATTTCATCTTGAAATGATTAGTCTCATTTTATACACAGATGAGAAAACAATGCTTAATTTTTTGAGTGATTTGGGCAAAGTAATTGAGTACTAGCTGAAATCAAAATCCAGGTTATTCTGATTTTAAAAACCCACACACTGTGCCATGTTGCCTTCCCTCCCTCTTCCCCGTCTCTACTAACACAGAATACTTGACAAAAATTCCCCTAATTGGGCCCATTACTTGCCCCCATACAAACAGGATATACAATGCCCGCTCCCATGTAACACAAAGATAAGGACTCCTTACCCCTGGCCACTGGGCCTCATGGAGGCTGCCCAGGCAGGCCTCGATTTCCGTCTGTCCCATCAGACCCTTCTCGACCAGCTCCCGGAGCAGGAACAGCAATAGATCCCACTGCAGGACACAGAGGAGGACCCAACAGTAACCCTGACTGACCTGGACTGAGAGAACTGGAGGCAATTTTAGCATGAACAGGAAAAGGGCAATAAAGGGTAGTGGATAAGAATAGACTGCAGACAGCTCTGAAGGCCTCCTGTCCCCTGTTTCCGACTCACCTCTCTCGGCCGTGTGTCTGCCAGAAGCCCCACATTTCTTGGGCTCAGCAGCAGCTGGAGTGGAACCGGCCCCTGGAAGTCATCCTTCCACAGGGCGAGCAGCATGTGCAGAAGCCTCCGTGTCTGCCCCCTCTCCAGCCTTTGGTGTGCTGGGGGCCCTAAGATAGGAATTTGGTCTGCAACTATGGAAAGAGAGGAAAGCCAGCTCTAATGATAGCAGGTCCAGGCTCTGTCTTCCTAATCTTGCTTGTACCCAACCCTGAGATTTGGGGGATCTGGCAGGAGAGTGATTTGATTGAAAAGAACCATACCAAGGAGGGATGCTAACTCCACAGAGCATTTTGCCAGATGCTGCTCAGCAGGTGGGCACAGAAACTGTGGGGGGGGGGGAGAGATTCTTAGACATCAGTGCCACCTTACCACTTTAAGGATGGCCCTCAGTCAGTGTGACTCTGGTTATTAAGTCTTAGATAAGGACACAAAGAAAAGCATCTTTCGTGTGGCAGATGCCACATCTCACCTGGCGGCACCGCAACGTCTGACCCAATTGGCCTAAGAGCTGCTCCAGGTGCTCTGGGGTCACTCCCTCCTCAGGGTCCCGAGGCCCCACAGCCAGGGAGAGCACGTCCTGTAGAGAGCAGGGTGAGACTTCACACCAGCGTTGGGACTAGGATACCACAGATAATTTAGCTTGGGGGTGGGGATCAACCAGTGGAGAAAGGCAGAAGGAAAATAGGGCCCTGGGGAGTGATGTAACTGAGCCAAGAGGCCCCTAGACCTGGGACCTGGGTGGGACAACACAGCCAGAAGCAACCATGTGGACAAGAGAGGGAACAGATGGGGCAGGTGGGCTGAGGGATGGTAGGCTAGGGAACTAGAAAGACGCTACTTAACTTGAGATAAAACTGTCTACCAGAATCTCGCATCTTATTCTTAACGCATTTAGGTTAAGATACAGTCTCAACACTTTCATGCTTTTCTGGTCATCATCTATAAAGAGTTGAGGTTTCAATACAGAAACCCCCTACCCACCAAAAACCTAAGGCCCTAAGCCTTCCCTCCCTCCTATAACTCCCATTTTCATTCACTGCTTCTGGGTCTATACCAAATCTTTATTTCTCTCTCAGAGTCAGGCAATAAATATTTTAGGCTTTGTGGCCCATAAAGTCTCTGTTCCAACTACTCCCCAGCCTCCATAACATAAAAGCTGCCACTGATGACTCATTAAAAAATGGACATGGCTGGGTTCCAACACAACTGTTTACAAAAACAAGTAGAGGCTGGCTGTGGTGGTTCATGCCTGTAATCCTAGCACTCTGGGAGGCTGAGGCAGGAGGATTGCTTAAGCTGGGGAGTTTGAGACCAGCCTGAGCAAGAGCCAGATTCTGTTCTAAAAGTAGCCAGGTGTGGTGGCGGGTGCCTGTAGTCTCAGCTACTTGGGAGGCTGAGGCAAGAGAATCACTTGAGCGCAACCAAGAGTTTGAGGTTGCTGTGAGCTATGATGCCATGGCATTCTACTAAGGGCAACAAAGTGAGACTCTGTGTCTTAAAAAAAAAAAAACAACAACAGACAAGTAGTGGGCCTGATCTGGTCCATGGGCTGTTTGCTGTTTTATAGACAGTCTGAATTTTTAAAAATCAAGTTTATTCACAGCCTGTGACTAAACAAGCATCTCCTTCCACATAGAACATTATTGAAATCATACCCAAAATACTGGGTGACGGTCCTTTAGAGACTCTTCTACTACACTTTAACCGCACTCCCATCAGCGTCTGTGTTATAAGCATTTAGTCACATCTACCCTTTTCCCCTTTTGAGTGATTCAAATGCCAAAAATCACAAGGTAACAATTAGGAAAGCCATTCAGTTCAGCTTGGCCCTACCCATCTCACTGAGTAACTAACAAAACAGGAACTAGCAGGACAACACAGAAAAGGTCTACACAAAACACTGGAGCTGAGGTGAGAAAGGCAAGAAACCAGGAACAGAGCAGGGAGTGGGAGCAGGGAAGCCGGAGGGAGTAGGGTAGCTGTGTACTTTGATCTCGGAGATGAGGTGGGAGGGGAGGGGAGCGTGGTGCTCACAGGCGCGGGAGCAGCCCCTCCGCTCCCCCCAGGCAGCAGGCTCAGGACCCTGGGTTCGGAGTGTGCGACTCACTGCTGCCTTCACCTCCCTCCTAATCAGCGCTGCAGGGCAGAGGAAGAACAGAAAAGGGGTCACCTGAGTGCCCTGCACAGGCTCACCATACCACCCACACCCATCACTGTTCCCTGCTAGCTGAGTCCCCTCTTCCCCAATCACCTCCAACTCCCTGCTAGTGTAATTTTTAAAAACTTGGATTCCAACACAACTGTTTACAAAAACGAGTAGTGGAGGCCTCTATGGGAAGAGAGGCCCTTTCCCAGACCTCACCTGTGATGTTAGCTGACAACCAAGCACAGGCTTTCTCCGTGGCAAGCCCCACGGCAATGTTCTCTGCACTGCTTAGAACCTGAGAACCAGAAGAACTGCAGAGTTGGGCCAGGGGAGTGCTGGGTACAATAATGGAAGCCAGAACAGGACTGACCCACCCCCTGCACCCTGCACAGCAGCCTCACGCAGGCCACGCATGTGCTTCTCCCACCACAATCCCTGGCCTGCCAGCTGCAGGCCTCCTTTCTACGTACAGCTGCTGGCGTCTCCTCTGGAAGTAGGGCACGCACAGCCCCAGGGCTCTTCCTTTGGCAGAACCTAAAGGGAGACAGGAGGGCAGTGATGTTAGATCTTCTAGCCTGGCTCAGGAAGTGAATGCCCTGAGCCTACCAAGCACCTGAGTGGGGAGGCTCTGCCTGGAGCAAGCACTGTCCCTCCTTTGCCCCACCCCGGGGCTGGAGAAACAAGAACCCCTATCACCCGCCCCATAGCATCAGACATGCTCCCAATTCATCATTTGTACTTTGTGCTACAGAAGTCCTAAAGCCAAAGACGTGAGCCTATAGAGGAGGCAGATAAAAGAACAAAAAGAGGGGTGGGTGAGAGAAGAAGACAGGTAAAAGAGAAGACATATCAAAAGGGATATGAATGTGGAAGAGGAAAGAAAAGAAAAGAAAAGAGCTGAGGGGATCAGGGGAGGGGAGAGGGCACAAATAGACTGGTGTTCTTACTCCCGTCCCTGGGTCAATGCCTGGGTCCCATGGGGGCACAGCTGGGAACACAAGATCTCCAACAGCTGAGCTGGATCACCCCCATCCTGTCCCTGCGTCACCAGCTGCTCCTGGAGAAGTAACTCTGCCTGGCGCACCAGATCTGCCACCAGTGTGGCCCTGCAGCAGGGACAGCAAGGTTTGGGGGTATTTGGAAGGGTTGAATCGGAAAGGGGCTGCAAATTCAAGGAAACCTGGTCAGAATTTCCTTCAAAGGGTGTTGGCAATTTCAGCCCCCACACCTCCAACTCCCACCATCCCACTGACTTTCCACAGTTTGGCAAATGAGGAAAATGAGGAAGAAATAGCAAACAAATTAGACCAGGCCCGTCAACCACTCTTACTTGATATGTTTGACACAGTTCGATCCAATCCTCTCTGCCACAAACTCCACAGTCCTGCGCAGGGAGGGTGGTTGGTTGTGGAAGAAGGCCTGGGCCAGCTGTGCCTATGTGGAGGAGAGACAGGCAGTGCAGGCTTCCTTCCGCCTCCCCAGGGGCCTGCCTCTGCACTGCCCTTGCCTGCCTCTGCGCTGCCCTCACCTGCAGTCCCTGGGGAGGCTGGGGAGGCTGGGCTCCCAGGCCGGTGGTGGTTGTAGGGGTGATTTTCCTCACGAAGCCCCCGCTCCGGCCACTGCTGCCAGATACCCACGAAGCAAGCAGTTTCCGGAGCTCTCCTGCAGCAGGGAAGTCCAAGTTCTTAGTCTGAGAACCTCTCACCTTACCAAGCATCCTGGACTGAAAGAATTTGTGGCACCCAGGGAATGCCCAAGAACCTAATGCTATGAGGGAGTCAGACCAAAGGGGTGTCTCTGGGTACTCACGAAGGGGCAGGGCAGACTGGGGTGCTCACCGATGTAGGGACAGCAGGTGTAGAGCAGCTGCTGGTCCACCACAGGCACACTGTCCTGGGGGAGAAGAGGCGGCATCGGGAAGGCAGGCAGGCTTCTGTCCCTCCCAGTGTACCCAGAAACGGGAAAGTCAGGCAGGACAATTCTGTGACATTAAGTCTCTATCCTGGCTTGTCTCCTGCTTGGCCTTCCCCAACAGCCCACTCCCTTTATTTCTGGGGTCCCCATGGCTCTGGCTAGACCTGAATACTCACCAAGCCATGCTCTGAGGCTACGGTGTCTGCTTCAAAGGCATCCAGCTGATGCTCTTCCAGAAAGAACAGGTCCTCAGGGACTACGGGAATCTGGCAAGAGATAGCACAGTCACCAGTTCCAGTCAACTCTAGAGACTCATCACACCTCCCACCACAGGGGGCCAGGCTTTGGGCACCAGGTTCCAAAGCAACCTTCTCTGAGATTACAGTAATTCCCACACTTCTTCGGAGCCTTCACCTTCTGACCTGTCTCATTTAGATTCAGACATTTTCCCCACCTCCAGCCATTGAAATCCCACTCCCTCCATCTGGCCCTCACTCGGCCCACCTGGAAAAGCCAGCCCAGGACAGCAAGGAGCAGCAGCTTATTCAGGAAACACATCTCCCCTTCATTCTCCTGCGATAAGACCAAGCGCCTGAACAGTAAATGGAGGGTGTGAATGGATGGGGCAAGTGAAAGCTCTCACTGGCAAGGTCATTCTCAAGAACAGACCTCAGAGGGACTGCTGGCATGTAGGCAGCCAGGACCTCTTATTTCCCCTCCCAAGTCTGTATTCCCTGTTGGCTGGGCCACCTCAGGAATTAAAAAGGAACAATGAAAGAACAAATAACTGCCCGCTGTCCGTCTTTGAGCAGCAAATCCTGCCTTTACTGAGGCTCAGAGGAAATGGGCTCTGTTAGCAAGCATGCGGCACAGGCTGCTCAGCCTTCTTCATGGACGGCAGGCTTCAGCAATGCTCTCTCTCATTTTCTCTCAAGCCTTAGCCCTTTTTTTTTTCTTTCTGAGACAAGAGTCTCACTCTGTTGCCCGGGTAGAGTGCCATGGTGTTATCATAGCTCACAGCAACCTCAAATTCTGAGGGTCAAGTGATCCTCCTGCCTAAGCCTCCCAAGTAGCTGGGACTACAGGCATCTGCCACCACACCAGACTAGTCTGTCTATTTTTAGCAGAGATAGGGTCTCATGCTCCTGAGTTCAGGCAATCCTCCTGCCTCAGCCTCTGAGAGTGCTAGGATCACAGGTGTGAGCCGCTCTGCCCGGCTTGCCTCAGCCTCTCTTTACTCACCGATGTAGGTGCAGCAGCAGAGTAAAGATGCTCCGGTAATAGTCCAGCAAGGGCACAACATGGTCAGCAAAGGAAAGGAACTCCACCACCCAGGGCACAGTGAGCACCGCTCGGCGGGCCCACAGCCCCTGCTGCAGCAGAGTGTGCACATCCAGGACTGGAGGGACCTGGGAAGGCCAGTGCTCAGTCAGTGGCAGGTCCCCAGGGGGGCTGGGTAAGGCCCTCTAACCTGCCTGGTTTCCAAACTAGCAGAGGAAACCAGACAACTTCAGTGCCTTGCTGGTCCTCCCAGCTCCCTCCCTACCAGAATCTCCCACCCATTCACCTGGCTCCTGAGGGCCAGAATGGAGTCCTGAAGCTCACCAGTCGGGGGTGGTTCAGGCCCCCGGTAAGGCAGGAAAGCCACAAAGCCCAGGAATTTAGCCAAAAGCCTCAGGCTAAGCAGCACCACAGCAAATTGCCTCCGTTCACCCTGAATGGAATCAAGGGAAATAAAAGGCCCTAAACATAAGGCTTCTAGAACAATTCCAAATCTGTTATATAAAGTTTTTCTTGAACACATCCCTTTCCTTCCTAATCACATCCCATAAACTCCCATCCCGTGTCCTAACCTGCCAGTCCACATCGGACTCCCCATCATCACTGGGCTCATGCTGAGGCAGGGCCAGGCTGTTGAGCTCCCGGATCTTCAAGCTCAGACTATCCATGAGATGCTGGTTAAACTGGAAGCTAGGAAGGAGGGGAATGAGCATGGGACGAGGTACATAAAAAACCAGAATTAAGACGAGGTACTCCAGACAAAGCGTCAGTGGGGTAGATGGGGCGGCCAAGGAGCAATGAAGTCAGCAATGTGGGAGAGGAATGAGACATGAAATGGAGTCAAAGTGTGAACCAGAGATTACCTGGCTCCTCTCCTACTCCAGGCCAAGGAGGCTGGGGAGTTCCTTATGCCTTTGGGAAGCCAAACCTCTCCTAGCCTTTGCCCCATTCCCTGCAAGACACAGGGGACTTTTACCTGCTGGCACTAAGGATGAAGTCCTTAAAGAAGCCTTGACAGCCTGGGAAGGTGGGGGGCGGGCAGGGTCCCCCACTGCTCTGAGGGGCCACAAGCCGTTCCTGTAAGCGCCGCAACCGTCCCAGCTTGTCAGCTCCTAGCATGCTCAGCACATCTGGAGTTTCACCCAAGACAGGACCCCCAACACCATCAGGGTGCTGACACATCTGCGTGAGGGAGGAGAGAGGAACAAATCGAAAACCAGTAGGTAGGAGGCAAGGACTAAGCAAAACACGGAGAAAGTACTACATGCATTTATGAAATGCCAACTCTGGGTCAAGTGCTTTGGACGTGTTTTTTAAGGTCAGCTTTATGATCTTATTTTACAGGTAAAGAAACTGAAACTGCACAATTAAGCATTTGCCTAGGGTCCTGACCAGGGGTCCTCAAACTGTTTAAACGGGGGGCCAGTTCACTTTCCCTCAGACCGGGGGCCTGGACTGCGGGCCCCAGGACAAGTCGGCTGCTAAGCAGGACAGGCAGTGGTGGCAAAACACCCAGCAGGCCGGATAAATGTCCTAGGTGGGCCACATGTGGCCCACGGGCTGCAGTTTGAGGACCCCTGGTCCTGACAGTGAGGGTTTGAAATGAGGCCTGGGCACTAAGCATAAATCAAGGAAGAGATGGGCTGGGTGGAGGGCCTGGGGCACACCTGAGAGTACTCTGGTTTTTCCCTGACCATAAGAGGTTCAGTCACTACCCAAGGAGTAGATTTCTGTTCTACCTGCCGGGCTGTCAGCTCTGTCTCCAAGTGCTAATCATTATTTAGCTGCCTATAATACCTACTGTTCATTGTAGATTAACCTCCTACTGGGGCTATTACCTGAAGAAGTTGTTTTTGGAAAAGCCGAACAAAGTGGCTGTGGCTGCAGGCTGCGGAGAGTTGGCCCATCATGGCTCTGAGGGATAAAAGGCAGGAATAGAGTATGAAGGAAGGAAGAGGGAGAAAGATGTGAAGAGAAAAACCCATCCTTGGGCTTTTTTTTGGAGACAGAGCCTCCAACTGTCACCCTGGGTAGAATGCCATGGCATCACAGCTCACAGCAACCTCCAACTCCTAGGCTTAAACGATTCTCTTGCCTCAGCCTCCCAAGTAGCTGGGACTACAGGTGACCACCACAATGCCCATTTTTGGTCGTAGCTATTACTGTTGTTTGGCAGGCCCGGGCTGGATTTGAACCCACTAGCTCTGGTTGTATGTGGCTGCCACCTTAGCCACTTGAGCTATAGATGCTGAGCTCATCCTTGGACTTTTTGATCCTTTACCAAGGACTTGAGCAGACCCTGGTAAGGGATCTATTGTCACCGTGATCTCTCAAGACTAGAGATATATTTAACCAACAAGAATGCCATCCCTCAAATCTTCAGTCCACGTTGAGTGGCAGTGAATGTCACAATCAATGGAGAAGGTAGATGTCTGGCAACAGAGTGCATCCTATAAGGTTGTCATCTACCCATGCAAAGTTGTCAGACCCACCCAAATTGGATGATAAACAAAATAGAGGTTGGAGTGGTCTATCCAGTGACTAAGAGCTCTGCGCTTTTCTAAGCATTTACCATTACAGAACAAGTATGAGGCACTTCTGAGGGGAAGACAAATCTCCGTTGAACAGAGACAGAGCTGTCAATAACTAGTGGAAGAAAACCGCTCTGAGCTGGAAAGAGTGGGGGAAAAAGCCTTTCTTTAATCAGCTCCCCAGGCATTACTGAGCTGCTTGCTACCAGAAGCAAGAGAGATAAGGTGACCAGTATATGAGCACCCACCTGATTCTGCTGCCCAAGCCCTTCTCAAAGTCCCAGCCAGGCTCCTCATGGCGATCTTCCCATTCTCGAAGCACCTCATAAAACACATCCCTGACACACACAAGAATGCCTGATCAGTTGAGGCACAGCTGCCTCTAACTCATTCCCAGTAGAGCCTTCCCTTGCATGGAAGAGCAGAGGACAGGACAGCCCCGTTTCTCAATCTCGCCACAGTTCTCTGGATGATAATAATTCTATAGACCCAACATTACTTTTACAGTGCAGTTCATCTTGGCACACCTTGTCTGAGAACCCTGAGACTACAGTCATATACCTATGAGATGCCTGGCTAACCTCAAGGGTTCAAGTCCATGGGCAAATCAGAATGAAGCCATGTGGCCCTTGAAAGGGCCCGATGGTATGAACCCACCACCTATTGGTGCCAATCTCCTACTAGTTTTTATAAAACTAAATAGCTATCTATTTAAAAGAAAAGGTAACCTTATTCCTTCCCCCAAAGTTCCCTTTTTCTTATCACCTCTGTTTTTTAAAAGTATGAAAGGCTCGGTCACTGGAGAAGTTGGCACGATTGTCCGTCTCTGGCTGAAAGGAGACAGCTTGAGCAGAGGGTGGCATCGCCAGAGAGACCTAAAATATGGCAGGGACATTAGGAAATGGAGCCTGCAGGGTCATCCTTAGAAAACTTCACCTTCTTATTCTTGCTCAGAGTCAGTCCACATGACACTTAAGTATTGTGAGCAGAGTTTCCAATTATGAAGGATAGGAAGGGTCAGACCCAGGGTAGTAGACATCTACGCTGGGATCACTACCTTGGCAACACTGCCTTCATAGGCAGCTCGAAGGTGGCCTTGCAGAGCTGGTGAGAAGCACAGCAGCCGCTCATTCTCAGCAAGCAGCTTCAAGGTCCCTTTGTCTAGGTGGGAAAGGACCCTGCAGGGGCAAGAGCACATATGACTGAGACTTAGACATGAACTGCTAACAGGAAGCAAGTACGTGCACACCACACAGAGCATATCAAAAGCACGGAGCAGGAACATAAGCCTAGATATGTACAGTAAGGTCATGGGCCAAGGATCAAAACTGATGGAGGCCAAGGGGAAAGAAATGAGACTATAGAGATCAGGGCCAGGAGAGAAGGACAGAGACATTAGCTATAAATCCAAAGGTCAGCTAGGACACAAGGGTCCATTTGATTGTTTTAGGGGGAAAAGTCGCTGCTTCGACACAGAATTCAAGATTATAGGTAGGAAAGGTCCAGGGCCACTGCAACTGTGTTAAGCACAACATGCATCCAAGTAGCCAATGCAAATAAGGCCCAAATGCTTCACTCAGGGAAACTCACTGAAACTGACGTTCCAAAACCCGCACTGCAAAGAAGACGCAATCGTGGATGCTCTGGAACAGTGGGTTTTCCACAAAGTCTAGAAGGATAGTACCAAGCGTCAGTTAAAGATCATCCCGTCTCCAGACCCCCATCTCTCAAAAGAAGGCTTTTTCACTGACCTAGGGCATCTGGACTCGGTTCAAGGTTGTTGTTCTTGGCAGTGACCATCCTCCGGACAGTAAGGAGCTGAAGGACGAAGAAAAGCTCCAAGAAGAGGTTTGGAACCAGGTTCTCTGGATACAAAAAGAGATACCATAGTACTAGACACTACTTGGAATCCAGGTTCAGTTCTACATGCCTGATCAATTCTCTTACCCTGCATTTTCACAAGTTTATAATTATCACCACTCCAGCTCCTTCTTTCTCACTCACCAGCAATGCATGAGGAGTAGACAAGGGCCACCAGTTCCAGGCGCTGCCGGCAAGACACTCTGGCAGGGTCAGCAGGTTCATCTGTGAGGTTTCCTGTCCGGGTAGGGATTGGTGATCCCGATTCTGGGGTGGGACAGGTGGGGACAGGTGACCGCTGCAGCTGCTTAGAGCTATGGGGATAAAGAGATGCCATGAGCAATGAGCCTGGCTTCCCTACTACAGCCACACTCAGGTCCCTCCAGAGAAGACAGCAGCAGCCCAAGAAACCTATAATCCCCAAGGGGAAAACAAGTCCAGGGTAAAGCCATGCGGATGTCCCACAGGGAGGAAGCTAACATTGCAGGGAGTGGCAAGGCCATACCGCTCCTTCCTGAGCATCTCCCGCTCTTCTTGCAGACTTCTGCACCCTGGGGGAAGGCCTGGGCCCCAAGGGCTAGTGTCCAGGGCTGAGGGTTGGGAACTGGGGACACAGCTGATTGGGGGTGAGGTGAAGCAGGTCTTGGGCTTGGAGAGTGACCGCTCTTCGCTCACCGGAGTTGGGTTGATCCTGCGTGAAGGCTTCGTCCTGCTGAGAGCAGCCACAGGTATTTCTCAAATTCCTACCTTCAAACACCTCCCCCTCCACAACCACAACAGCTGAGCCTCTCACCAAAAAAAAAAACCAACCCCCCCCCCCATCATCATAGTTATCTCACACTCGACCACTGTTGTGCTCTGCTGCAGAGCACCCAGCCCTGACTTATTGACTACCCTAGCAGAGCCTTAGAGCCACCCATCTCCTGCATGAGGGCTGATTCTCACCCTGTAGGGCCGGGGGGAATCGAGCCTACGGGAGGGAACTCCTCCAGGTTGCTGAGGTTTGGTGGATCAGAGAGCGCCAGGCTGGGACTGCTGGGGTTGCCGGAGCTCCTAAGCCTCCGGCCCCCGGCCCAGGGCGGGCTCTCCCCGCTGACCCCCTCCTCGGCTGCTCCCGGGCCGCGGCCTCCTCGCTCCCGGGCCGGTCCGGGGCACCGCCTCCTGCCCCCGCGGCGGCCTGGAGGGGCCTCGGCAGCGGTGCTCGGGGGTTCGGTGGGAGGGAAGAGCTGGCTGCGCGCCCCACGGCTGCCCCGCGAAGGGCCTCCTGGCCTCCCTGGCAAGGCTGCCGAGGCGCCCGGGGCCTTGGCGGGGGTTGGGGGGCCCTGTGGGAGGACGCGGCTGCTCTGCTCTCTCAGGAAGTTCAGCAGGAACGGGACGAATTCTTTCCGTAGTGGCCGGAGTGAGCTCAGAGCGGCTGCCTCCCCAGGGTCATCCTGGGGAAGAAGAAGAGGTTGAGGAGCAAGAGGGTCAGCTGCCAGGCCTGGGGGCACGAGCAGCCAGGGCCGCAGGTCGCGCCTGGGGTGGGTGGCCCACTCCTGGGCGGCCCAGGCACCGGCGCCCAGTTGGAGCTCACTCGGCCCGGGCCGGCAGCCAGGCATCCCGGAGGAAGGGAACTGGAGGGCTGATATCTCCCGCGGGAAGCAAATTCCCGTCAGGCATGGGGGCGTGTCAGCGCGGTACCTCCGAACTCTGAGTGCTGCGCGCGATCCACCGTACCGCTGCTTCGACCGACACCTCCTCTCGCAGCAGCGACTCCAAAACCGCCGCCATCCCGGTCGGGGCGCCCTGGAGCGACTGCGCAGGCGCCGGCGCGCCACGGGCGGCCTGGGAGGCGGGGCCGGGGGCGCAGAGCGGCCGTTGGGTCGCGGGGCGGGGGGGGGCCGGAAGCGGGGCGGGGCCAGCGGGCGGAGGCGGGGCCAGCGGGCGGAGGCGGGGCCGTCTTTTGCTCGGGCCTGTAGTGGAGGCTTGGCTGGGTCCGCAATAGTCACCAGCACAGCGGGTGGCAGACTGAGCACAGTCACGCAGTCCCCAGGCTTGAGCTGAGACTAGGGACCTTGCGGGAGGTACGCAACTCTGGGAAGACCAAGGGCCCAGGAGAGCAGACAGAGGGTAAAGGTGAGAAATTCTCCGAAAAGAGACACACCACCCTGTGACTGCTCTAAGCACATTCAAGAGTTGTTTTCTAGATTCAGCGGTTACCGTCCTAAAGAAGTTATGAAGTTAACATAACCTCTCATTTTGACCTTGTCTTCTCAAAGGCTGACTTATCAATCCTTTGGTCAAGCAGCTTTTCAGCGCTCACCATGGATTGACTATTTACTACATGATTCTTGGTCTGGGGTTTTTTATAATCCCCAAGCCACCACAATCCTTAGAGTGCCTTAGGCTACCCTACATCCAGAACTGCCAGTTTGTAGGTTTACTCCTTTACATATTGTAATAATAGGTTTACTTCAAGTGAATGTTTCAACTGTTTTGCAGTTGAGACGTCAAGAGGCAAATTCATGACTAGGTTTTGGGAGCTTATTTCTTAATCTCATGTTTTTTATTATTTATTTTGAGAGAAAGTCTCACTCTGTCGCCCAGTCTAGTGCACTGGGTCAGCCTCGCTTACAACAACCTCAAGCTTAAGCAATCCTCCTGCCTGAGCCTCTCGAATAGCTGGGACTATAGGCACCAGTCACAAAGCCCAGCTAATTTTTTTTTTTTTTAATAGTTAGTAGACACTGGGTCTCACTCCTGCTCACGCTGGTCTCAAAATCCTGAGCTCAAAGAATCTACCCACCTTGGCCTCCCAAAGTGCTAGGATTACAGGTCAGAGCCACCAGACCCAGCCTCTCTCTTATTTAAAGAAAAAAAAAAAAACCCTAAGAGACAGCATATTGGATGTTGCTCATCAGTGAGGAATCAGGAAGGGAGTCCAGGCAGAGACAAACAGATGGCACTAACATACCAGACCAGAATAGGGGAAGCAGTGCCCTTGTGAATGCCTCCTGAGAGTTCCTCTGGTTCAAAATAAAGTTGCAGGCAGAAAGGAGAGGGTGGGGTAAGCAGGAATCCCTCCAGTACAAAGGGTATATTTCTTGTGGAGGAGGAAAAAGTACCTCCAGCCAGACAGAATGAAAAGGAGCTTTAAATACTTTTAATTTTATTAGAGGGAAACCATCTCCTCATATCTCTGAACTCTGGTTTTCACCTGCAGGGACACTGAACACCTAGTTTCTATTCCATCTAGGACTTCTTTTTCTAGGTCACTTTTGGATGTGGTACTGCAATTACAGTGACACTTTCTGCTCCCAGTTGATCTTGTAAACTTTGATGCATTCAATAACTTTATTAAATCAAAAATACTTCCCACCTGAAATCCAAACCATCACACAAATAGAGTTTGCATGCGGAATGAATATTTTATTACTAGATTATAAAAATAAAATACAAAATAATTTTAAAACAGAACTTAAAACACTGTACAAAGCTTTAATATGATACAAATGGGAAAATTAAATAAATATTACACTTTTATGTACAGATGGCCTATACAAAAGCATTCTATGTCTCTCCCAATACTTTATATGTCCTTGGTTGCCTGAGCAAAATCGCACAAAGGGAGCTACTTGGAGGGGAAAGGGACACAATACAGTACCACTGGAGGTATTTCAAACAGCAGTTTCTCATCTCTCTGACAGCAAGAAGGGAAGAAAGGGAAAGAAAAGTGACATTATTAAAGTCATCTATTCTAAATCGTTGGTCTTGTTCAACAAGAGAGAATTCTGCTTTGTGGCTGAATCTGACAGCTAACAACAGCTCATAATTTTTAAGATTTATATCTAATTCCTATGTAGATGTTTGCCCCCTCCCTCTTTTCACCTAAAAGTTGGGAACTTGTAAGTAAATGGCCCAATGACATACATACTGCCTATTTCAGAAAAGGAGTCAGAAGTGGGACTAGGAACTGTGTGTTAGGGAGAATGAGGGGGGCTCAGGCCTGTGTCATACCTAATCCAATCTCAAAGTCGCAAGTTTTATTTCCTTAATCTTCTTACCTTTGTATTTCTGAACGCTTTTTACCTTAGTGGACTAATACACCTATCTGGTGAATAGATTAAAGAGAAAATTGTTTTGGAAAAAGTCTTAAGGGCTCTTTCCCCTCCCTGGGTATCTCCCTGAAGTAAATCACATTCAAGCTCTGGTAGCCTTGTTTTTACCCCTTGTAGGTGAGTGAAGGATACTCAGATAGAGTACAGTAAAAGAGGAAAAAAGCATCATACAGCATGGGTAGTCTATATAAAAACTTTGTTTACTCAGCTCTTTTAATTAGGTGAGTGAACACTTACTTACAAAACAATAATAAACTACTAAAAACACATAAAATTCCTATCCATTGTTATGGAAAATTAGGTTATCAACAAATTATACGGTCACAGGGGCTAAAAGATCTGCCTCATCCAATTCTGTTCTCTAGGTTAAGGGACCCAGAATCCTTGGCCCAAGTATCTGAAAGACATAGGCAGAATCACCAGCACAAATACTGTGCCCATTTTTACTTTTAGTTAAAAGGGAGGCAGAAAACTGGCAATAAAAGGAAAGGCTTCACTTCTTTTACCTGTCTCCTTAAGACCAAGGATCCAGAAAAGTAAGGAAATAAATCATTACTGAGTAATTTAACTTCTTTGCTATTCAGTGTCTTGAGATTGGGTGGAACTTCAAGTTGATCTTGATACTGTCACATAAGTTACTTTTGTGATCCATCTTTGCTCAAGGGGAATAATTAAACATCAAGCTTACATAGTTTTTAAGTAGGAGCAAACAATGACAAGTGAATTAGAAAATGTCTTGATGGGCCAAGACTTTAATGTCATCCTTTCATGTCCAGCCAGGGATTGAAGTGTGCAGCATCTGAATTTCCCTTTAAGTGGACAAGAATCCTTGTCCCATGTCCTGGAGTTATCTAAGAACTACAGGAATTCCCTATATACTTCCTGTAGTTTTCCTTAGCAATGTAGGGTAACAGAGTCTGAAGGATCCTGAGATTATTTTACTTATATTTCTCATAATTCCAGATGCAAGGCCAAAATATTGAGAATACCCAATGATACGGTGCGTTTCCACTCTACTTCCACAACCTCAGGTTCACACCAGAGTTTCATCAGGTGAGGACAGGGAAGGAGGATATCCTGACAACCACCTAGGATTTTCAATGTGCTCTATATCCTCCCATATGATCTGAGGACTAGACCTTCCTTTAGTTCACTTCTCTAAGTTAAGGTCTCAAAATGCACCTGTGTTTTCTGAACTTGTGTATATACTATATTGACATGTAAGGACTACCACAGAAGTTACATGCCTTGATCCTGAAATACTTGTGGTATTCACAGTTTAGTAGAAAATCTGCTAATAGACTGCCTATAGAACCAAAACTCAAGAAAGTTCAACAGTGTAACAGTGGCTATCAACCATTCTATCTCCTCAGTGATACAAGTGTTAAAGTATCTCTCCCCTTAAGTTAAGTCCCAACACGTCTATGGTAAATACATATAAAGAGAAATGAGCAGATTTTAATATAGTAAATGCAAACAACTTAATTCCAAAACATGAACATACAGAAAAAATGGTTCTCTAACATATATCATGTTTTGATAGATATAAAGGAATGGAAAAAGTTTCTAAAATATGAAAAACTTTGATCTCCAAGACTAACTCTAGACTTACCTACAAATAAATATATTTTCAAATAGCCAGACTAAGATGTATTTTTTTCCTAAGTCTCATTAAATTCTGAATTCTGGATCCTATTTTTCCTATCACCAATTCCTAATGTTAGATTAGGAATGTAAAAACTGGGGGGGGGGGGAAGCATCTGTTTTTAATTCAAAGCTATTGGGTATAGAAAAACTAATTACAGTTTTAACTATCTGTGTCTGGGTTTATAAAACATGCGCCAATGTACATTTTTCCCTTGTAGGTTGAATGCAACCATAGAAACGTTAGAATAAAAATCCATGGCCTGGAAGGAATCTCTGAGACTACTGAAGAACCTCAAAGTTCCCATTGTGGCTAGGGGCTAAGCAAAAAGAGATACTGTATATCTAGAACACTAAATTAGTAAGCAGCTGAGATTTCTTTAGTATTTGAAAGCAAATAATATGAAGTGGGTAATGACTACAGTGGGTCTCAATTACCATTCTGCTACTTATTTAAGACTTGATTAACTTGGCAACTTTTACAAAAAACATTCACTTCACAACATGCAACTTAAAAAACAATAAATGTAACTATGCCACTGTTAGCAAGGCCAGCTTGCATACCAGAGTTGAGAATGAGAGTGCTTGCTTGCTTAACATTCAAAGATATTTGTAATCTGTGTTTTAAGGTTAAATTTAATATAACTCAATTTTCCTTTTTTGTTCAATTCTACTTACAATTAAATGCCTTTAAGCTGCGCAAGCGATTACTATGTGGGATTTTATTATTTCAACCAATCCATATACCCAGGAGATTTGGCAGCATAATTTAAGGGAAATGCTACCTAAAGAGATTGAGCTGTTCCATCTTCTGTTCCACCCAAGCAATTCCAATACAAGGGGGAGCAAGAACAATCTTGAGTAGGTAACCATTCCTTCTGTTGTGAAGAAACCAGGAGGTACTTGATTTTCAAAAGACAATATCAACTTCTGCCTCATACTACTTTCAGTATAATTTGGCTTGACTTTAATGGCATGTCCCTCATCTTAGGTAAAAACCAAATTTGTTTAAAATTACTTGGATGATCTATGTCACTAATTTCTGAATTATGCCATCACACACACACACAAAAACCCAAAATAAATAACAAAGAACAACAACAACAAAAAAAAAACCAAAAACCTCATTCTTTGTATTATACTTTAAATTAAAACAAAAATTAAAGTCCTTATGCCAAAAGTTCTTGCTCAGAGCTGCCAACTTCTATTTTTAGCTTGACTAACATCTAACATCTAAAAGCATGAACTATGCTTTTCAAAACCATAAAGTAAATCTCAGTATAGGATAGTACTTTTAAGTGGACCTATTGATACATTAGATATCATCTGTCTGTTTTCTTTTGAAAGTATCTGAGCAGAAGCATCTTTGGTTAACTCTTTCCTCTACAGGCAAAATAAAATATTCTGACACAGTGAGACTGTTTATCTCTGGGTCTTGATGAGTTTGTAAATGCCATTTAGAAAAGGGGGTAACACAGTGGGAAGGCTGGAAGAAAAATGTCAGAACCGGAGAGAAAGAGAGAAAGAAAACATTCAGTTGCCACACTGCCCTCACTGTCAGTTTTGACTGCCAGCACAGAAATGCTGGTAAGAAATAAAACCCCACACATACCACAGTTGTAGCTTTATCAGCTTTTCCAATGGTTACTAGCAGCACATTCCTAATGAGAGGGGTCAGGATTTAAAGCTGGCTATTTTTAGCATAATATAGCTAATACAACAGGAAAAAGAATGTATTAATTATCCCCCCTAAAGTCCTCTACACAAAAGTGATGTGAAAAAAAGAAAGTAGGATGACACTTTTACAGCTTAAAAAATCTACTTATGTCAGACCCATGATTATCATCCCAGTTACCCACTCTAACCACAAGGACAGAACTGTGTGATTAACATGACAAATCACTGAACCAGTATTACAAGCATGTCCCAGTTATTTTTTTCCCCTAACATAATATTTTAAAATGAAAAATAACTTATCTTGGCTTGTTAAAGACTGCCAAACCTTCCATTACCTACAAGGAAGGCAAGAAGAATCTGAGGTGTCACATGCCAAGAACATACTTTCAGAAAAATAAAGACAGGCAAGGCCCAAGTGTACACGAGGCACACGATAGAAAAGCAATTTCGCCATCTGTGATCTTAAAATTACAAATGGAGAATGAGAAAGAATGAGTTTATATAAGCATATGTCTCTCTATACATTTATAAATATGTATATAATTTACCATGAAGACATGCAAATAGTGTTATAGCAACTTTTATACAATATAATACAGAACGATAGGTCTTCCAATATTACAGTTGCTTTAGATAAACAGCAAATACGTCTTATCTATTGCATTCCTCTGTAGTGTTTGCAACTGAAGAGAAATTAAGATTCCATTCTAGCCTACATTTCTTATAAGAGACCTTTTATGCCTCTATAGTGTTTTTAGTTTGTTTTTTTAAAAAACCTCAACACAGATAAAGAGAACAAGATAAGTTCAGTGCAGCTTCAGGGCAGCTTTGATGCAGCATAGAATATGTTCACTTGGTGAGGAAATGTATTTCTTTCATTTTTTTGCTTTCCAATTCAATAATATTAGGTTTGGCAGCAAATACAAGGTCAAATAGAAAGCACAGATGTTTGCTAGAAGGCAAATTTCAATAGTAAGCAGAACAATTTATCTGACCTTAGTAAGGTCTTTACAACATAAAACACCTAGAGAGTATAAAAGAGCCTGTTTAAAAAGTCTGATATACTTAATTTCGCCCAATTCCTGGTAGCAGAAGAGTAAGATTAAAACAATGATCCTCTGTACAGTTTCATAAATTGAAATGACATGGAAATCAAGCCAAGAGCCCAAATACAGAACTAAACTATAGGAGAAGTAATAAAACATTAAAAGAAAAATATTTAGGCTAAATTTATTTCCTCAGATATTCATTCCTTATTGACCAAATGTATAAAATACAAAGTTTGAGGATTACAAACCTCAATAATACACCTAATTTCTTAATATTTTTCTTTCTAAATCTCTAAAGTCACAATGCAAACCACTGTCCTTCCCTGGTATCATCTTAGAAGTTGACATTAGAAATAATTGGTATCTAGAAGACTTAAGGAAACAGACTACTGTGTTAGTTTTCCTTCTACAAGGAGGAAACTTACCAGGGCGGAAGAGAGTTCTTCTATTATAAAGGATATTGCACCACACTTTGGCCCTCTCCCCCTAAACACTAAAGCCTGCAAAGCAGCTCTAATTAGAATTTTCTTTTGTTCATGTAAGTTTCTCAGTTATTTTTCACAACAAAAATGTACTAGTTTAAAAACTGTTGCTCCCTCCAAAATTATTAGGGGACTAAAAAAAAGGATTTAAAATTCTATTTAAATTAGATTTAAAACTCTATTAGGACATATTTTTCAAGATAAAAGAAAAGGGATCAGAGCAGGCAAGAAACAATGGCTTTAAAAAATGTGAAATTCAGGGAGGTTACTAGGAATGAGGTAAAGTAAAGGTGTGAATTCTCCATACTCTGAATAAACACACAAACCAAATATATTTGAGTACTGGCTCCCTGGCAACAGACTTCTTATACAATCTAATATCTGAGTAATGACTCTCCAGGGTTGTAAGTTTTGAATGAAAATATCAAACAAGAAATTTCATTTTTGCTATATAATCTTTGAGTAGAGGATTAAAAAATTAGGCAAAACCCCTTAAAATTTCATTCTGACTCCTATCCTAACTGCAGCCAAAAAATGAGAACTCATTTAATCAGTTTTTCCTGCTTGGATTTTGCTGTATTGCCCCTTCCTATGCAAAGGCATTGATTCCTGATCTGCTTGTTGCTTGCCATAGGTAATTCCTTATCATACATGTATGCCTTCTTAGAAATAATTGATCATGTTTCTTTTGCAAGAGAAGATCAACACTGATTTTTTTGAATAGACAGTACGGGGACACACATGCATCAGGTTTAAGAGGAAGATCTCACACCTTTCATAGAGATGCAGCCCGGCTCCTATCTGCTGAGTTTACTGGCTGGCTTACTCTTCCCTGGGGGAGTTTTAGTGCTGGCTGAGTGGTGGTGGAGGCTGCCTGATCCTTTCAGGCCATTCTTGCTGGGTTTGCAATGCTCTTGTTGGCAGGACCTCCTAGAAGAGGAAGATCCTGAGTGGCTGGGAGGTGACTTGCTTCTCCCCAGATGTGGGGATGAACTCCTCTGGTCATGGTGTGGCCGTCCAGACCGAGATGGTGAGGAACTGGATGTGCGAGGCAATGATGAGCTTCGAGGAGAGGCACTGGGACTCCTGCGAGGGACAACTGGACTCTTGGGTGGTGTTTTTGGAATGTGAGGCGATCCTGGACTCTTGCACTGAGTAGTGCTCCGGGGTTTCTGAGATCCATTTTGAAGAATTTGGGCCAGGCGGGAAAAAAGGTCGGAGTCAGAGTTACTACTCCCTAGGACTTTATATCTGCGTAACCTTAAAAGAACAGAGAAGACATGTTCTCATTTTAATTCATATGTCAAGCATGCCTAAAAAGTCATGATGTCTCAAATAATGTGTATGATGTGTGTTGAAATCTAAAAATACAGTAATAGGACACAGAGTTATTCTTTCACATACTTAGTTATATGACACCTGAACAAGTTATTCAACCTCTCCCAGCTTTCAAAAGGAATACCACCTATATCACAGGGCCACTGAACAGACCAAGTGCAGGAACCCAAGTATTTAGAGGAGTATCTGCCATGGAGAAGCACTTAAATGATGCTAGTGCCTTCCTCTTGTGGCATGCTTGGTCTACTAATTTTAGTATTAACTTAATGAATTGTCTCTAGCTTGTTAGTACATGAGAATGTGAACCACATTGTATAAGGCTGCTAGGGCAGGATTCTGCAAACTTTAAATCCTACAACGTTAAGTCTTCCCACTATACTCACCAATAAGCAGGAACTACAGATTAAAGTATATTCTAACCTCACTCTCTGGACCTCAGTTTCTGCCTCTGTCCATGGCCTGCGATTCAGGAGAGATAGGTGTGGGCACTGACTGCCTACCTTACTGGCAACTGAGCTTCTGCCTCAAAATTCTAAATCTAGTATTCATATGAATATCAATGTCTTCTTTACTATAAATGTCCTGGTTTGGCCTAAGAATCAGATAAAATGGTATATATAATTGTTTTATAAACTATAAAGCACTCTATAATAGTGTTTTAGTGGCAATAATAATGTAATAAGGGGCTTTAGGGCCCTTTAAATAATAAAACTAGCGTACTTAAAAGTATATAGCAAAGGAACATACAAATGACTCCAAAAAGATCTCCATGTTTTGGCTCAGTACCTATAGCTTAGCAGCTAGAGTGCCAGCCATATACAACCAGAGCTGGTGGGTTCGAATCCAGGCTAGGCCTACCAAACAACGAGAACTACAACCAAAAAATAGCCGGGCATTATGGTGGGCACCTGTAATCCTAGCTATTTTGGAGGCCGAGGCAAGAGAATTGCTTAAGCCCAAGAGTTCGAGGTTGCTGTGAGCTGTGACACCATGGCACTCTACCCAGGACGACAGCTTGAGACTCTATCTCAAAAAAAAAAAAAAAA